>NC_050573.1:520430140-520515140 GCF_011100635.1 Trichosurus vulpecula
CTAGCTAACTGGTCATTCCATCAACCAGCAATATTAAGCACTTACTATGTGCCTGGCACTGTGCTAAGCACTGGGGATAGGAAGGAAGCCAAAAACATGGTCCCTGCCTTCACGGAGCTCATATTCTAACGTAGTTTCACTACGATGTCCTTGACCCTTGATCTCTTGCCCTACCTCATCCTATCACCACTCATTCCTTTCTAACTTCATGCTTGAGTTAACGCCTACCTTCTGCTTTCTCCATTCCTATTCTCTATTCCTACTTTTTTGTAGCTGAAGGAAGTCACCCAGTTTCGCTGTGTGGACCCACTAAAAATCGATGTTACTTTATCTCAACCAGATGCCATGACTGCACAAAGATTCTTCACTTGTTGACTGTCACCCTCTTTGATGTCCACTCCAAACCTTCTCCCCCCACCCCACAAGCCACCTACACTGTCCTTCCTCCTTCCCAACAGAGAACTTTGCTTCGTTCTCTACTGAGAAAAGTGGTCATTTATCTTGAGCCTCTACTCCCTAATTCCACATCTCCAGTCCTCTCAACCTCACTCCCCACTTTCTTCTCCTTTGTTTCAGTCTCTGACAAAGATGGCATGTCCCTTCCCAAACACAAGCCCCTCTCATTTTAGCATTGAGAAAAGTGAGACCCAAGTTGCCTGAGTGACTTGTTCAAAGTAACACAGGTTGTAAGTGTCAAGAGTTGAGATTTGAACCTAGAGTCAATCCCAGTAGAACATCGTCTGTGCCTGCCCTTTGTACAGAACCCAGGATGCTAATCTGGACCTGCTTCTCTTCTTTCTATATGTTTGCTCCCCTGGTGGGCCCATCACCTACCATGGCTTCAATGATAACCTCCAGGCAGGTGATTCTCAAATCTAAATAAACCAGCCCTTATTTCTTTCCTGATATCCGGTCCTATATCATCAACATCTACCAGACATTTTTACCTTTATTTCTTGCAGAAATCACAAACTAAACATGAACAAGATAAAGCTCATTATCTTCCCTCCTCAACCTATCCAACTTCCTAAATCCCATATTTCAATCAATGTTACCACCATTTTTCCATTTACCAAGGCTTACAACAAACCCCAGGAGTCAACCTCAGTTTTTCACTCTCCCTCATCTCCCATACAGGGCAACGAGGTGGGGCAATGGATAGGAAGACTCATCTTCCTGAATTAAAATCCAGCCTCAGACACTTACTAGCTTTGTGACCCTGGGCAAGTCACTTTACTTTGTTTGCCTCAGTTTCCTCATCTGTAAAATGAGCTGGAGAAGGAAAATGTAAACCACTCCAGTGTCTCTGGGAAGAAAACCCCAAATGGGGTCGTGAAGAGTCAGACATGACTGAAAATGACTGAGCAGCAACAACATCCCCTATATCCTGTCGGTTCTTTGGCCAGTTCTCCACAGTATGGCTCACTTTTATCCCTTTATCTCCATTCACATCACAATCATCCTAACCCAGCTCTTTATTACTCCTTTTTTGGACTATTGCATAATCCTAATTTGTCTCCCTATTGCCTCTAGGATAAAACACAAATTCCTTTTTTTGGCATTTAAAGCCCTTCCCAATCTGGCCCCATCCTACCTTTTCCAGACTAATTACACGTTGTTTCCCCTTAGTTATTCTGTTTCAGCCAAACTGGCCATTGCCTGTATATGATGTTCTACCTCTTGCCTCTGAGTCTTTGCATAGGCGTCCTAGGATGGGAATGTGCTTCTTTATCCCTAGCTTCCTTCAAGGTTCAGTTCAAGTGCTACCTCCTTCAAGAGTCCAGTATTGATTTCTGCAGTTATGGGTGCCCCTACCCCAACAAATTGCATTGTATTTATTTTGTATGTGTTTGCATGCATTTTATATTTATTTAGGATCATGGACCTAGACCTGAAAGGACCTTAGAGGTCATCACTGGGCAAGCCATTAAAGTCTCAATGTCCCCAGACATTCCTCTAAGACTTCAAACAGAAGAGCTGTTGCTGATGTGGGCCATTCACTGCACAGATGAGGAAACTGGGACCCAAAACCCTAAGTGACAGGGCCATGTTCATACAGCTATTAAGAAGTAGTAGTCAGGACTTGAATTCAGATCCTGTGATGCCAAGTTTTGTATTTTGACTTACCTCTGTTCATGTTGTTTCTCTCGGTAGAATGTTATGTCCTTGAAGGAAGAAACTGTTTTGTTTTGTTTTTTGTCCTCATAGGGTAGTAAAATGAATAGAGTGCTGGGCCTGGACTCGGGAAGATCCATCTTCCTGAGTTCAAATGTGACGTCAGATACTTACAAGCTGTGTGACCCTGAGCAAGTCACTTAACCCTGGGTTTGCCTTAGTTTCCTCATTTGTAAAATGAGCTGGAAAAGGAAATGGCAAACTATACCAATATCTTTGCTAAGAAAACTCCAGAAAGGGCTCACAAAGAGTCGGACATGACTGAAAAATGACTAAATGACAATGACAAGATATCTCCAGAGCCTAATAAATGCTGGTTAAGTATTTATTGAATTATATTTCTGTCCCCACAGCATCTCTTTTATGTGTCCCTTCTCTCCACTCGCATAGCCATCCCAATAAATCAGGCCTTCATTACCTCTCATTTGTACAATTGCAATAACTTTCTAATTGGTCTCTCTGCCTCTAGTCTCTTCCCTCTCCAATCCTTCCATGCAGATGCAAAATTTCCACTCCTACAGCATATATCTGGCTATTTCATGCTTCTCCTCAAGAAGATTAAATGGCTCCCTATTGCCTCTAGGGGAAAAATATATTCATAAACTCTTTGACATCTAAAACCCTTTGAAATCTGCTTCTGATCTGTCTTTCTAGACTGACTTCATCTTACCTCCCTCGATACACTCTAAGTTTCAATGGAATTGGCCTCCTTCGTGTACCTCTTGCACAGTATTTTATCTTCTATCTCCATGGTTTTCCCCACCCCTAGAGAGCTCTTCCATCTCAAACTTAGCTCAATTGCCACCTCTGATACCAGCCTTTCCTAATCCCCCCAACTGTTATTGCTTTCCCTCTTTAAAATTACTCCATAGTTTCTTTACCTATAATTTAATTACTTACCTGTGTCTGGGTACAAGTTGTTTTCCTGTAGTAAAGTTAAGCTTCCTGAGGGCTGTTTCTAGTTTGGTTTTATTTTTCTTTATCTTTTTTCAGGTGCTTAGGACATTGGGGTGGAGTAAGGGCAAGGGGAGAAACTGGTGACTTCATCTGTGCCAGAAATTCCCCATGAGGAAACTACCTCTAACACTTTCCACCTTAGAACGGCTCTTCCATTCGAAGTCTTAGAGGAGAGACTTTAATGGTTTGCCCAGGCTCAAGTAGCCAGGATGTGTAGGAAGGACTTCAATACAGGTCTTCCTGACCCTGAGGTCAATCTACTATCATACTCTCATCACCCTTCATACTTTTATCGTTTAAACGCTTAATAAATCTTTACTGAATCTAGATGAGGTGCTGGATCTGGGATTCCTTGGTCCTATAGGGCAACTAAGACCACATCATGGAACATCTTGAAAATTTGTAATTACTGTTTATTGTATAATTTTGAATGTTCAATAGAGGAACAACCAATGAAAAGGCAATGATGAACAATGAAACACAAATGCAAAATACGTAAAATAAATGGGTATAAGTTAGGAGATAGTTAAGAGACAGATTTTTATATTTCAATATATAAATTTTAAAGAGGCATAGAAGGGTCAGAAAAGACCTTATAAGAAGAACATAAAATGATCAGAAGGCATTCTTTGGTCATCCTACCCCAATGGAAATCATAAATCCCCAGTGTTGGTCATCTAGCCCTCCCTTGAAGGATGCTAATGACAAGGAATTGACTATCTTCTGAGGTAATTCATTCTAATTTTGGACAACTCTAATCATTAGGAGAGCGGCTAGGTGATACAGTAGATAGAATGCCGGGCCTGAAGTCAGAAAGACCGGTATTCCTGAGTTCAAATCTAGCTGTGTGACCCTGAGCAAGTCACTTAACCCTCTTTGTCTCAGTTTCCTCATCTATAAAATGAGCTGGAGGAGGAAATGGAAAACCACTCCAGTATCTTTGCCCAAATGGGATCACAAAGAGTCAGACATGACTGAAATGACTTGACAACAATCACTAGGAAGGTTTTCTGTATGTTGTGCTAAAATCTCTCTCCCTAAAGCTTAGATTCTTAAGCCTAGTTCTCTCCTATGAGGCCAAATAAAATAAATCTCGTTCTCTTTCCACACTCTAATCCTTCAAAAACTTGTGTCATGGATGGCTGAAGCTTTTTTCTTCTTCGGACTACACATTCCCATTCCTTCAACCAGTCCTCCTACACCATAATTCCCAGCTTCCTTATCACTCTAGTTATGCTTCTGCAGACATATTCCAATTTGTTCATGTTACTTCTAAAATGTGGCCACCGGAATTAAATACCGTCTTCCAAAAGTGGTCTGACCAGAGTGAAACTATCACTCTGGAAACTACATTTCGATCCCTGCAACTTACCATCGCATTGGTTCTTTTGGCTGTAGCAATCACAGAACATTTGTGCTGAGCTTTCAACCAGTGAACAGTTTTCAAACTTTTGAGTCTTGCCTTTACATTCCAAAAATTATTGAGGAATCTCTCCACAGAGTTTATGTGGGATACATACATACATACACACACACACACACACACACACACACACATACACACACACACACACAAAGGAGTGTATGTATATGTATATATAATATTAAAAGTTAATGTCTTAGCATTATTATGAAAATAGCTTTGACCTTTGATGTGGACTTCCTGAAAGAAACTCTGAGACCCCCAGGGGGCCCCTGGACCACATTTTGAAAACTGCCGATCCTGCATAACCTGAAAAGATTTTCAATAGGAGCTACCATATAGCCGCATCTCCTCCTCCTGTATCATTTTTGGGTTTTGGTTTTTAAATCAACTTCCCTTTTACTTTACCCTTCTTAGAGGAGTATCCCTTATAACAAGAAGTTAAAAAAAAGTTTCACAAAACTAACCCATTTGCGGAGTCTGATGTCATATGCATGATTCTGCCTCTGCAAAGAAGTGAGAGGTGTCGATTTTTTTCATCTTTTCCTTAGGGATGGGCTTTGTTGTAATTATGCAGAATTCAGTTTCATTTTTAAAATCCTTTCCATTGTTGTAATCACCAAATATGGTGTTTCCCTGATTCTTATTATTTCTCTTTACATTGCTACATATAAACTTCCCCTGCTTCTCTGTATTTGTCATTTTCATTATTACTTATGGCACCATAACATCCTATTACATTCATTTACCACAAGTTGTTTAACCTGGAGTCAAATCTGGACTCAGACACTTATTAGCGATGTGACCCTGGACAAGTCACTTAAGGTCGATCTGCCTCAGTTTCTTCAATTATAAAATGAGTAACAGCACCTACCTCTCAGCATTGTTATAAGGACCAAATGAGATGATAATTATAAAAGCACTTAACACAGTGCCTGGCACATAGTAGGTGCTATGAAAATGTTTCTTCCCTTTTCTTCCCTTCCCCTATTGCCTAATCAATAGGTATCTACTTTGCTTCCAGTTCTTTGCTAGTATAAAAAGTGATGCTATAAATATTTTGGTATATATAGGACTTTTCTGGTTTTGACCTCTTAGCTTAGCAAATGGATCTCTGAATCAAAGGGTATGGGCATTTTAGTCACTTTCTAAGCATAGTTCCAAATTGCTCTCCAAAAATAGTTGGACTGATTCACAATTCCACCTAGAGTGTATTGTTGTGCCCATTTTCTACAACCTTTCCATAATTAATAATTCTCATATTTTCTCATCTTTGCCAATTCTCTGAGTATGAGGTAAAACCTTAGAATTGTTTTGATTTGCATTTCTTTAATTAGTTGTGATTTGGAGCAATCTTTCATTGTTAATATTCTTTTGAGAATTATTTGTTTGTAGTCTCTGACTACTCACCCATTGGGAAATGGCTCTTGGTCGTATTACTATGTTAGTTCCCTATATATCTTGGATATTGGACCCCGACCAGAGATGTTTTATGCAAGTTATTTTTTCCCCAATCAACTGCTTCTCTCCTTATTCCAATTACATTGATTTTGATCATGTAAAAGTTTTCTGTTTCATGCAATCAAAATGATACGGTTTATCTTTTGTGATGGCCCTATTCTACATTCATGAGGCTAATTTTTTTATCATAAGAGAACTTTAAATTTATCCTGCCTATCAGTATCTCTTTTTAAAAATTTTTTTACTTATTTTTAACATTTTTTTAAATTTTGAGTTCCAGATTCTCTCCCTCCCTCCCACCCAAAGAGAAGGCAAAACAATATGATATAAATTATACATGTGAAATCATGCAACAGATATTTCCACATTAGCCATATAGCAAAAAAAAGAAAAAAGTGAATGAGAAAATTATATGTAAATTTGCACTCAGAATTCATCAGTTCTCTCTCTGGAGGTAGATAGCTTTTTTTCATTATGAGTCCTTTGGAACTGTGTTGGGTCATTGTATTGATCAGAGTAGTCAATTCTTTCACAGTTGATCATCATTACAACATTGCTATTACTGTTCACAAGGATTTCCTGGTTCTTCTCACTGTACTTTGCATCAGTTCATGATGGTCTTGCCATGTTTTTCTGAAACCATCCTGCTCATCATTTCCACAGTACAATAGTACTCCACCACAATCATATGCTACAACTTGTTCAGCCATTCTCCAATTGATGAGCTTCCCTTCAATGTCCAATTCTTGGCCACCACATAAAGGGCTGCTATACATATTTTTGTACATATAAGTCCTTTTCCTTTTTCTTTTATCTCTTTGGGATACAAACCTAGTAGTAGTATTACTGGATCAAAGGGTAGGCACAGTTTTATACCTCTTTGGGCATAGTTCCATATTGTTCTCCAGAATGGTTGAACCAGTTCACTACTCCACCAACAATTCATTGATGTATCTATTTTCCTTCAGCCCCTCCAACATTTGTCATTTCTGATAGCTGTGGGATGGTGCCTCAGAGTTGCTTTAATTTGCCTGCCTCTAATCAATAGTGTTTTAGAACATTTTTTTCATCTGACTATAGATAGCTCTTCTTTTGAAAACTGCCTGTTTATATCCTTTCACCATTTATCAATTGGGGAATGACTCTTTATTTTTATAAATTTGACTCAGTTCCCTATGTATTTGAGAAATGAAGTGTTTATCAGAGAAACTTGCTGTAAAATTTTCTGATATTACTTCTTGTCTATGGTAACCTTTAGCAAAATATAGTTTCCCTGATTATCTCTTTTAATTGGGTCAATTTTTGCTTTTGCTTTGTCTGAGATCACGATTGCTGCCCCTGGCTTTTTACTCTAGTTGAATCATAATAGATTCTGCTCCTGCCCTTTACCTTAATTCTGTGTGTGTCTTTCAGTTTGAAGTATGTCTCTTATACACAACTTTTTGTTGGATTCTGGTTTCTAATCCATAATGCAATCAACTTCTCTTAAATAAGTGAGCTCATACCATTCATATTCACAATTATAATTACTGTGTATTTCTTTCCATCCTATTTTCTTTGGTTTATCCTCTTCTCTCTCTCTCTCTTTTTATCCTGTCCCTCTTCAAAAGTCTGTTTTGCTTCAAACACTTTTGACAAGGGACAGGGTCAAAGGAGAAAATTGAATAAAGGGGGACAGGATAGGATGGAGGGAAATATAGTTAGTCTTTCACAACATGACTATTATGGAAGTGTTTTGTGTAATGATACAAGTGTGGCCTATGTCGATTTGCTTGCCTTCTCAAGGAGGGTGGGTGGGGAGGGAAGAAGGGAGAGAATTTGGAACTCAAAGTTCTAAAGACAAATGTTTTTTAAAAAAGTTGTTTTTACATGCAACTGGGAAATAAGATATATAGGCAATGGAGTATAGAAATCTCTCCTGCCCTACAAGAAAATAAGGGGATGGGGAATGGGGGCGAGTGGGGTGATAGAAGGGAGGGCAGACTGGGGAAAGGGGCAATGAGAATTTATGCCTTCTTAGGGTGGGAGAGGGCAGAAATGGGGACAAATTTTGTAACTCAAAATCTTGTGGAAGTCAATGTTGAAAACTAAAAATGCTAAATAGAAATAAAAGGGAAAAAAGTCTGTTTTGTTTCTGATCACTGCCTCCTTAATCTTCCCTCCCTTTTATGATCCTCCCCCTGCCATGTCTCTTATCCCCTTCCCCTCCTACTTCCCTATAAGGAAAGACAGATTTCTATACCCAACTGAGTGTGAATATATATTCTTCCCTCTTTGAACCAATTCCAGTGAGAGTAAAGTTCAAGCAATGCCTATCAATCCTTTCCATTTTCCCCTCCATTATAAAAGCTTTTCCATATGCAACTTTTTTATGTAAGAAAAATTTCCCCATCCTACCTCTCCCTTCTCCCTTCTCACCCAGTACATCTCTCTTTCTCACCCCTACATTTTTTTGAGATCATCTCAATATAATCAACTCTCACCCATGCCCTCTGTATATACCTTTTAACTGTCCTAATAATCATAAAGTTCTTAGGAGTTACATTATCTTCCCATATAAAGATGTAAGCAGTTTAACTTTAATGAGTCCTTTATGATTACTCTTTCATGTTGACCTTTTTGTGCTCCTCTTGAATCTTCTGCTCAAATGTCAAATTTTCTATTCAGCTCAGTCTTTTCAACAGGAATGCTTAGAAGTCCTCTATTTCATTAAATATCCATTTTTCCCCTGAAGGATTATATTCAGTTGTGCTGGGTGGGTTGTCCTTGGTTGTAATCTTGGCTCCTTTGCCTTCCAGAATATCATATTCCAAGCCCTCCACTTCTTTAAAATGACAGCTATTAAATCTTGTGTTTTCCTAACTGTGACTCCATGATATGTGAATTATTTATTTCTGGCTGTTTGCAATATTTTCTCCTTGATCTGAAAACTCTGGATTTTGGCTATAATATTCCTGGAAGTTTGCATTTTGGGATGTTTTCAGGAGGTGATTGCTGGATTCTTTCAATTTCCATTTTACCCTCTGGATCTAAGAGATTCAAGTAGTCCAGTAATTCTTAAATTATCTCTCTTCAATCTATTTTCTAGGTCAATGAGATAGTTCACATTTTCTTCTATTTTTTCATTCTTTTAACTTTGTTTTATTGTTTCTTAGAGTCTCATGGAGTTATTAGCTTCCAATTGACCAATTCCAATTTTTAAGGAATTATTTTCTTCAGTGAGCTTATATACCCCTTTTCCCATCTGGCCTATTCTGTTTTTAAAGGAGTTCTTTTCTTCAGTGAATTTGTGTTCCACTTTTACCATTAAGCCAATTCTGTCTTTTAAAGTGTTATTTTCTTCAGGGGTTTTTTTGTGCCTCTCTTACCAAGAAATTAATGCTATTATCATAATTTTCTTACGTCACTCTTCTTTTCCCAATTTTTCCTCTGCCACTCATCTCTTTCTTTAATTCTTGCAGGAATTCTTGCTGGCCTTGGATACAATTAGCATTTTTCTTTGAGGCTTTGCTCACAGCTGTTTTCACATTGTTGTCTTCTTCTAAGTTTATGTCTTGGTCTTCTCTGCTACTGTGATAGCTTTATGGTCGAGTTCTTTCACTGTTGTTGTTTGCTCATTTTCCCAGCCTATTTCTTCACTATGAACTTTATGTTAAAGTTAGTCTCTGCTCACCCGAGGGTGGGGAGGCACTATGCTTCATGCTTTTTCATGCCTCTGTTTTCAGAGCTAGTTCTGGAGATTTGCAAGTTTTCAATGCTTCCAAGGTGATGTTATCCTGGGAGAGCTGTGGTCACTGCTCTTTTGGTCTTTGCTCTAGCCTTTACCCAGGCCAGGTTCCTGTTTTCCTGTTGTGACAAGTGCTAGCATTCTTCTCGGCCCTGGAATTGTGACTAGAGCTGCTACTCCCTTATGACTGATCACAAGTGCACCTCTCCACCCTGGAACTGCAACCCAGAACTGCTTATGGACAATGGAGTTGTTAGCCAATGCTTGCTGCCCTGAGCAAAGGGTCATCTGTAATCTCTTTCTGAGCAGGTGTCCAACCCCCTTACCACCTCTGGGCTGAGAGCTCCCGAAGTCTCTGCTGCTGGTGCTCCTCCCGTGTTCCTGGCCTCCACCCACCCTGGTGTTATAGACCTCTCCCTTGGTCCTCTTAAGTTGTCTTAGGCTGGAAAAACATGTTTCCCTCTCACCTTTTGTTAACTCTGCCACTCCAAAATTTGAAGCTTATCTTAAAGTTGTTTGGAAGGAAATGTCAGGAGGTTTCAGCTGGGTCCTGGCCTGTACTCTGCCATCTTGACTCTCTTCAGTATTTCTTTAGATCTCATTTCAGTCATCTAACATCTTAGCTACACCCCCATGCTTTGTGTTATCTGAACAAGACTTTCACCTGAAGACCTCTCACAAGAGGTCAACCTCTACCTCCTGAGGCAGCACATTCCACCTTTGAATAGCTATAACTGACAGGAAAGTTTTTTTCCCGCATCAGGCCTAAATTTGCTTCTTTGCAACTTCTGCCCATTATAGTGTGAAATCAATTAAATAAATAATTTTTTATTGAGCACTTAACTCTGTACAAGGAAATGTATTCATACAGTTTGTGCTTAGCATTGAATTTGATTTCCAGAATCATAAGAATTAATATTGTTGTTGGTGTCATTCAGTCCTTTCTTTGTGACCCCATTTGGGCTTTTCTTGGCAAAGATACCTGAGTTATTTGCCGTTTCCTGCTCCAGCTCATTTTACAGATGAGGAAGCTGAGGCAAACAGGGCTAAGTGACTTGCCCAGGGTCACGCAGCTAGTAAGTATCTGCAGCTAGATAGAAATTCAAGAAGATTTCTTCCTGACTTCTGTCTGCTGCACCACCTAGATGCCCCTAAATTAAGTTTACTGATACCAAAGAGTAATGGACAAACCCATAGTGGGAGTAAGCAAGCTGCAGCCGATTACCAAGGATGATTTGTATGCAAGATGTAGATTGGAGATGGGAGTGTGTGAGTGCAAAAGTGGACTTTTGAAGTGGTCTTCTAATTGGTCTCCCCATCTCCAGGTCCCTCTTTCTCCAATCTGTCCCCCATGTAGTTGCCAAATTGAAATTCCTACGCCACAGTTCCAATCACGCTATTTCTCTGCTCAAAGATCTCCTGTAACTTTCTATTACTTCCAATATAAAATACAGCTCTCTCCATTTGACATTTCAAGCCTTTCACATGTGGGTTCCCATCCTGCCATTCTAGAATGATTGCACAGTACAGTTCTACATACAATTCTCACACATTCTACACTCTAACCAAACTAGCCTGCTTGCTGTTCCCCAAATACAATGTTCCCTCTTCCACCTCTCAGCCTTTTTGTTTACTCTGTTTTCCTATCCTTAGTATCCTCTCTCCTCACCTCTTATAATCCTTTCCTTATAGTCCCAGTTGTACCCATCTCCTCATCCCTACCCCCCCACACAAGCACTTCCTACTCCAGACTGCAGATTACAATGTGCTTACCTTGCATATATTCTGTATTTATATATATATAATATATATATGTATATATCTACTTTTATGTCTGTATCTACATATAGCTATATCTATGTAGATCTATATAGATAGCTAGATATAGATAGTTAGATAGATAGATAGATAGATAGATAATGTTACTTCCCCTCAGTAGAACATAGTATCATTGAGGGATTTTTGTCTTCATGGTTCTAGTGCCTAAGAAAGTACCTGGCACATGTTAGGTATTTAATAAATGCTTTGAATTGAACTGAATCCCAAGGTTGGCTTATCATAGGCATAGGACATTTGCATTGTGTATAGCTCCCACTAATGAATGAATATTACTTCCTTCAAGTGGAAGGGTCTCAGCTCTGCCCAGTTAGGTAGTTTCAGTGGTTTTACCTGACCACACTGGCCTTTCTTCAAGGAAAGCTGGAGTTAAGGCAAACAGGATAGCCTCTCCATAAACACTCCTTACTATCCTTCCCCATCACCACCACCAACACCCTTCTCACACTTCCCCCCACCCCCAAAGATCTGTTGTTAACTGCCTTGAACCTAATTCTTCCCGTTGGGCTAGTCCTGAGGATGTCAACACTTCATTTTCCCTGGGCCCATCTTTTCTGTCTCCTGTTAGCTCCAGTAGGTAGAATTTGATTCCTCCCTCCATCTTCTTAAGCTGCTCCCTGAGATTCAAGGTGGCACTTAAGACAAGCAGAAAGATTTGGAGGTGTTTCTAAAGCAAAGATTAGACAGGTAAGATTCCTCCCTCTCCCTTCCCCCCAAAAAACCAGCAATCACTCCAAAGAAGCATCTTTTTACCTCATCAGAGAGGAAACAGCAGTATTTTAAGATATGGAAGAAGCAAGGGCAGGGAGACCACAAATAAAGCAGACAGGGAATATTTCATCTCTTCAGGCTGTTTCATAACCTCAGGGATCTATCAAGCTGCTGTGGCACATGGATAATTCTGAGATCCCTTCAGCTGCCTGAGTCTTCAGTGTATGTTCTTAATAGATCATTTATATGAGTTTCACCATGGTCACTGTCTGCAGAGGAGGATAAACACTGATGAATAGTGCCTGCTGCTGAATTGTCTCCTCACCGTAGTGAATCATTTATGGCCACCACACCGGTTTTAGCCTCATTACTCAGTCAGTAACTTGATGTGTATAAAAAATAAATGGATCCTTTGAATTCAGAAAATTGATGGACTTGTAGTAGGTGAAAATCAATAACTATGCTAAGTACCTGTAATTTTACATGGAGTGTTTTTTGTAATGAGTGATCCTGTATGACATTCAGCACACACTTACTTTAGTTTGGGATTACAAAGGATGTGCTTGTCTTGATCCTAAATCGAGTGAAACAATTTATTATTAAAATGTTATGGGAATGGGCTAGGTACAACCAAGGAGACTCAGCTCCCAGAGCACATGGCTATTTAGCTATTGTGGGTTAGCATTTATACTGTTGTAATTTCCTTAATGATCATTACATACTTTATCACCTCTGACAGGAGTAGAGTTTTTCCATACCAGGTGATGCTTTGTGGATGGGATCTGCTCACCACTCTTAGAAACCATCTAAACTTTTCAGCTCATTCATGCATGCATTCATTCATTTACTGATCCATTGGACAAATGTGTTGACTACCTACAAGTTAGGACGGAAATGGAATCCAGATCCTATGGAGGGGAACATGGTAAAGAGCCCAGAGCACTGGTGTTGGAAAAGGAAGACCTGAATTCAAATCCCACCTCAATCACTTACTGTGTGACCTTGATCAGTTGACTTAACCTCTTTGTGACTTGGCTTCCTCATGTGTAAAATGACTCAGTGGCCTCAATAGACTTAAGTTATGGAGTAAGGAAGTAGAGTGAGTGGAGTGAGGTTGGACTCAGTGGCCTTTAAGTATGATGCTGGGTACATGAATGACCCTAAAGTCCCTTCCAACACTAAATCTATTATCCTATGATCCTCGGAAATGAAAAATGATCTCCTCAGTAGTGGAACAGTTAGAAGTCAGAGTAGAAACAGGACTGATCTTGGAATCAGGAGGCCTTAGTTTAAGGTACTGGTTCTGACATTCTGAGACCTTGAGTAAATTGCTTAATCTCTCTGTCTCAGATTGTTGGTTTCTAAAATGAAATGAATACTGAAATACCACATAGGGTTATTATGAGAAAAGCTTGCAGGTGGTTTGAGTGTACCTTGGTTTGGCTTTAGCCATTTGAAACTCACTAGTTGACTATCTACAGCTGAAATGTGAGGTAGCCAATTGTGGACTCTTCATCTTAAAGGACTAGAGAAACACTGATTATTATCACTATCGTTGTTATTTAACCCATTGTGCTCTGGGAAAGAATTTATTACCCAATCTCACCCTCTCCTCAACCTCCTTATTTCTGTCACAAGTCTCCTACTTATTCAACCTCAGTGTCATCTTCAACTCATCACTCCCCCATTTATCCAATCAGTTGCCAGATCTTAGCATTTCTACCTTCACAGCATCTCTCATATCTGACCCCCTCTCTCTATTCACATGGCCACCACTTTAGCCTAGCCCCTTATCATACCTCTTGACTAAATGATTTCGATGGCCTCCTAATTGGTCCCCCTTTTTCCTTCTCCTCACTCCGGTCTCTCCTCCACACAGCCATGTGATTTTCCTTATGCACAGACCTGACCATGACATTCCTCTACCCAAGAAATATCAGCACCTCCCTGTTGTCTCTAGGATAAAAAACATAAACTCCTCTGTTAAGCTTTTAAAGCCCAACCTAACTTTCCAGACTCATTGGATGTTAGTTCCCTCCTCTACTCTCTGATCAACCCAGAATCCAAACTGGCCTCATCTATATTCCTCACACGCAGCATTTCATCTCCCATTTCCATACATTTGCATTGGCCATCTCCCATTGCCTGGAATACATTCACTCCTCACTTCTGCCCTGTAGAATCCCTCTCTTCTTTCAAGACAAAACTCAGGCTCTCCTTTTGATTTGAAACTTTTCTTGATCCCGACTGCTAGTGCCCTCCCTCATAAATTAGTTTGGATTTGCTCTATATGATTTTTATTTATTCTCACATTTATCCTATATATACTTTGGTCACTAGGATGTAACCTCCTCGAGGGTAGGGATAGTTTTATTCTTTGTATTTTTGTATCTGCAGCACCTACAACAGTTCCTGGAATGTCATACATGATTAGTATATTTACTGATTCAGCTTTCCATTTTGTCTCTCAGCTCCTAGGTTCTCTATTTAAAAAATATTTTACTGCTCCTATTTTTTTAACCTCTGTCACTTCAAAATTGTTCTCAACCCCCACATACCCAAAATAATCTTCTCTTGTAAAAAATAAAAGACATATAGTTAGACAAAATAAATCAATACACTGACCATGTCTGACAGCATGTGCCTTGTTCCATACCTGTTCCCCACCATCTCTCTGCTGAGAGCCCAAAAGCATGTTTCACGATCCGTCCTCTGAAATCACAGTCGCTCACTGCACTGATCAGAGTTCTGATGTCTTTTGATGCTATTGTCCCTTATGTTATTGTGGTTGGCATGTAAATTGTTGTCATTCTGCATCATTTCATACACATCTTTACATGTTCCCAGCACCAGCATGTCTACAAGGGCCATCGCTGTTCATGATCTCTCTTTCATGCCTTTCCTTACACCCATTTTCTGGACAATATTGAGCACATGGAGTTGAGAGATCTTTAGATTCACAGCTTCAGTGATAGAAAAGGGGACCAAGAAGCAATTCTCTTTTTATAAGGTAGGGGAGACAGGGGCAAGAACCAGAGCCAGTGTATATGTGCATGGATAGCTTTGCATTCTCTTTACCATTTGATCTTCATGACAACCCTGTGAACTAAATGCCCTTACTGTCTCCATTTGATTTATTGGGAAACAGAAACTGAGAATGATGAAGGCCTTTGCCTGGAGTGACTAAAATAGCTAGAAAGTACCTGAGGCGGGATTCCAATTCTGCTTGTTCTGACCCCGGGTCCAGATCACTATGCTACACTGCCTCTCCCTGTCCCCTGCTTCCTCTCAAATGCGGGAGATAGTGGGTAGACATCGGAACATAGGTCTCAATTGGCAGGAATTCCACTGGCAAGGACTGGAACTTAGAGGCCTCTGATTCATAGCTCATAGAATTTAGAGCTACAGAGATTATCTGAGGCTCAGAGAAAGTGAGTGACTTGCCAAAGGTCACAAAGCTAGTTGGCAGAGAATTTGGCAGAAATAGAGTCTTCTGACTCTAAATCCAGCACTTTTTTAGGGTGAACTATAAACCAGCATAGGCCAAATATAATTCACTAGATGGTTATCAGTGACCACTATGATTGTGAACAGTGTATGGGCTGGAGAGTAATCTGGTTTATCTGTCAGTCTAAGGGTAGTGGGCTACAGAGGGATGTATCTTCACCTGGAGAGCAGAAAAAACACTCTTCAACAAATGAATCTATTTCCCGTGGTCTGGACACACTCTTGCATTAATCCATTAAAGTTAATGGAACCTAAAATTTGTGTTAACCTTTTGTTTGCTTAGTAAGAATCCATATTACACCATTGGCTCATTGAGATTCTGGACAATTGTAAACCCTAGATCTTTATACATAAACAGCTATTTAGATGTATTCGGTACTTATGGAATTTGTTGGTTTTTTTAAATAACAGAAGTATGACTTTCCACTTATCTCTGTTAAATGTTATCTTGTTGATTTGGACCCAATGTTCCAGCTTGCCCAATAAAATTCTGTATTGTAATTCTGCCATTACTTATATTAGTTATTCCTCTGAAGTTTTATATCCTCTAAAATTTTAATAATTTTTTTTGCCTTTTTAAATCACTGATTTCTTAAAAAATACTTTAATTAGCATAGGTTCAATGAGAGCCTTGCATCATTCCACTAGAAAATCTCCTTCTAGGCTAGTACCAGCCCATTTACTAAAACTCTTTTAATGTAGTTGTTGAACTAGCTACAAAGGGTCACTGAGAGTATTGTCATCCATGCCACCATATGGATGCACCAATATATCGTGCAAGACTTTGTCAAATGCTTCAGTGAAATTTAGCACCTCTGTGTCAGTGACATTTCCCTAATTTACTAATCTAGTAACACTACCAACAAAGAAAATGAGGCTAGTTTTGCATAATGTGTTCAAAATGAATCCACATTGGCTTCTAGTAATCATTTTTCTTAATACCTGCAAATCGTTCACTTTACAAAATGTTCAGAAATTTTGCTACCTCAATAGGCTTGTCTGAGGACATAATCACAGTGTAGAAGGCCAGACGGTTAGACACTCACTACCTCATTCACTAATATTGAAGAATTTATTTTCATTATTAAGAATGACTGAATGTTGTCCTCCTACTTGAATAAAGTACACCTCCAGTCTTAAAATCTACTGCATTTTTGCAAGACCAGCAACAGTAGCAAATGTTCATATGTCTTCGTTGCAGTAATCTATTGCATCACATTTTGATTGTGAGAGATTTGGGTGAAGGGAGAGAAAGGGAACACTGCAGTGTTCCCCACTGGGGGAGAAGACGTTCTTCTGGACTTTCCCCCAGTGACTTGTTCTCTCTCCCACCACCCTCATCTCTCTCATTCTGAACTCGACAATATCTCTTTGTGTATCAGCTGGAGAAGAAGGAAAATGTTCCTGGGCCCTGCCAACTCTGAGAGCAGGCATCATTGCCAAGGCTGAATGGCATTCTGAGTGTTGCTTGGCAGTGTTCTGCTGTCCCCGGACAACAAGGAAATGCAAAACTTTGCTTCTGACTGTCTCTCCTGGCTAAAGTGGTGTTGAAGTGGCCACCTACTTACTATAAAGCAAAGCATTCTTCCGAAAGAGAAATATGAGTTACCCTTCTTTCAAAACCTACATATTCAAAATTATTCTGCATTCATAGCATGCTCCCCATTGTATGGTATTGTAAGCCCTCGGGATACAAAAATCAATAAATCAAAAGAGAATAAATCAAAATTTTAGACAGGGAAGAAACCTTAAAGATTATCTAGAACTAGAACCTGGCTCTCCTGACTCCTAGTCTAGTGCTCTTTCTATAACATTGCCTTATAGTCCAAGTCGAGCTCACGTATGCCTTGCTCAGCATCTCTCCTCACGTGCTTTTCCGGCCTCATTCTATTTATTCCTGCTTACTCAAGCATCTTATTTCCCTGTTCCTATTCCTGCCATTTTCTTATTGTGTATTGGCAGGAATTTACTATTACTGGCATATTTCTCATCCAAACTACTTAACCCCTTGCAAACAGGGAGTTTGCAGGATGAGGGAAGGGGGAGGGTTATCACTGTTTTTCACATGTAAATATGCAAACTTCTGAGCCATGCTCAATTATGCCATGAGTTTTGAGTGGTGTGGGTGGTGTGGGTGAGTGGTATTTTGAGGGATTGTGTATTGAGCTATTCACATGCTGGGTAGAAGTCTGTCTCACCAACCCTTTAACTTCCTTGAATCTCAGTTTCCTCATCTCTAAAATGGGAACCCTAAGGTTTAAATTACCCACTTTACCATTCTTGTATCAGCCCACATTAAAAGGGGGAAATGCAAAGTTTATATAAGACACATGTTCCACCCTCCACAACCTGCCGTGTACAGGATAATTGTAACACATTAGCACAGAATCTTTGAGTTAGAAGAGACCTCTAAGACCTGACTTTTTAGTCCAGCAAACTCACTTTTTGCTATTCTTCACTGTCTCCTGTCTCCATGCTTTTGCACAGGCTGCTTTCCCCTTCTCCACCCGCTATGCTTGAAACACATTCCTTCTCATCTACCACTCATGGGGTCCCTCTTTTCTTTCCAAGCTCAGTTTAGGGGCCACCTACATGAAGCCTTCTTAATCCTTCCCCTCACCCCCGCCAATCCAGCCAGTAGAATCTACATAACACACACCTTATAATTTATTTTGTTTAAACTTATATACATATTGTGTGCTGTGTGTAAACTTACATACATATTGTTGTATGTTATACATATTATCTCTCCTGATAGAATGTAAACTCTCTGAGGGCAAGGACTATTTCATCTCCATCTTTATTTCCTCAATGCCTGGCAGAGATATAATATTGATAAAATATTTTGCAAACCTTAAAGGATTATATGATTGTAAGCTGTTATTATTACGATTATTATTAGTTTAAAAAATGCCGATTGATTGATTGATTGACGCATACCCGAACAAAAATGTCCTTTACAACTTAGCTGACAAGGGGTCAGATGGCTTTTACCTGAAGATCTCTAGTGAGGGGTGACCCCACTACCTTCTGTTCCCCTTTCAGCTAGCTCTAATGGTAAGGAAGTCAAGCCCAAGTGTAACTTCTTGTGACTTTCTCTTTTAATGCAGCCTGAGATTGTATTAATTTCTTTTTTGGCAGCCATATCACACACATATCGAGCTTACTATCTCTTTTAAAAGCCCCAGACCTTTTCCAGATGAACTACCATCTAACCATAATCCATGATTGTAAGGTATAATACAAAGTATCTATGTTAAGAGGAACAGGGACAACAAGAGAAGACTTCATGGAGGAGGTGGCTTTTGAGTTAAGCTCTAAAGGATAACTAGGAATTTAGTAGACCAGGATGTAGATAGCAAACATTTCAGGGATACAAAAGATTATGAGCAAAAACAAAGAGGTGGACAACTGCAGGATGCATTTCGGGGGACAGAGGAAAATCCAGTTGGATTAGACATAGGATATGTGCAAGGAAGACAACATGGTATACTAGAAAGAACATCAAATGACACAAATATGACTGAATCCAAATTTCACAGAACAAATCCTTTCATTAAGGGGATTTGTTCTGTGAAGTTTGGGTGCAAAGGGCTGGACTTGAGGACCTAGAGGACCATATATGGCCTCGAGGCTTCAGGTTCCCCACCCCTAATGATTTCTATGGTCCCTTCAAACTCTATAGCTCTGATCCTGAGCTCTGGGAGATGAGGATTTCCTCTGCCTTGCCTGGAACCAGATGTCACTTCCAATCCATTTCCAAACCATGGAATGGTTGGTGCATGTGTAACAAATTCCCTTTCTAGCTCCTCTTTATATACTGCCTTCCCCTGTTAGAATGTAAGTTCTTTGATTGCAGCAACTGGTCTGCTTGCTTTTATTTGTATCCTCACTGCTTAAGAGTGCCTGGTACACAGTAAGCTCTTAATAAATGCTTTATCATTCATTCATCCATTCATGATCCTATGAAAATATGAGAGGAAGCACCAAATTCTGGAGGATCTAGAATGGCCATCAAAGTTTATACTTTAGTTGGAAGACAAAATGGAGCCACTGAATATTTTGAAATTAAAGAGCGATGTAAGCAGATCGAGGCATGAGAAAGTTAAGTCAAGCTGTAATTTGAATAGCTTGATAGGAGATCAGCCTGAAGGCAGGGTCGGTGGCTTGTTAGGAAATAATCTCCCTCATGCAACCACCTAGAGCCCTCCCAGGCCCCAGCCTGAAGATATTTCTTTTCTGTCTCTACCACAATCCCCTTCCCACCCTCACCCAATCAGAATTTACCTAACCTTCATCAACATTCCTTCTAAGGGATTCTTGATGGGCTGGTACTGAAAAAAATAGCTCCCCTTTCAAGGTAATGATGACCAATAACAGATTCACCTCATTATTACTCTGTCAGTGAAAATTACATATTATCTAGGCATTCTTATGCAATAGAAAGAATTGTTAATAGTATAGTTATAGATAGACATCCTGGCAGATCAGCAAAGGACCCTCTCCTCAATGTTTCTTAAAGCATATGATGAAAGGAAGTGACTTTCTCTTCTGTTTTCACCTCCATGCTTCATCTCCACTTCCACTTCCCTTTCTAATTCTACCTCTGACTGGATCAACCATTAGCTGGGCCTAGAGCTTTCAGGAAGGGCTCCAGGTGAGAGGCTGAAGATGAAAAAACTGGAATTGAACACTGTCTGGATGGGAGAAGTGAGAACTCTACAATTAGTCAATCGATGAATATTTATGAAGCACCTACTATGTGTCTGGCACTATGCTAAGAGCCGGCAACACAAAAATCAATCAATAAACATTAGTTAAGCACCTACTATGTGCCAGGCACTGTGCTAAGTGTTGGAGATACACAAAGAGGCAAAAATAGTCCCTGCCCTTAAGAAGCTTACAATCTAATGGGGTCCATTTAATACTAAATGGACCAAATCTTAAGATTCCTCATCTAGCACTTTTCCCATGTCTCCTGCTGTCTCAAATGGGAATGAGAAGACTTTTTTTTTAAATCCTCTCTACCACTAAACAGTGTAAACCTGTCCTACAACTTCAAAATGAAGCACAATGCTGTTGAAAAGCACAATTTTTTTTTCTCCCAATAGACTTGCTCTCCACCTATTGGCTAATTAGAGGTGATAAATTGGCATGAGGAAGCATTTTTTACAGTGTTGTAATTAAAAGGCAGTTGGATTCACAGCTGCGTTCACACAGGGATGTCTCTTACCCCTAAAGACATCAGCTGGAAGAAATGTGTAAAGTAACTGAAAAAGTAAAAAATCTTTCTAATATAATTAGTTCGTTTCCGGCATTTGTCACTTGCACAGCTGTGAGGGACAAACTGCATATTTTATCAGAAATTAAAGAAGGTTGTAAGGTAAAGTTTAATTTGATGCAATTAAAGTAGCAAGAGATTTTTTTAAAGGAATACATTTTTAAGCCAGACCTGTGTCTTTAGACATGCAGTCAGGAGTGAGGAAGGAGCTGATCGCCCTAGAACCGAATGAGGGGGAGGTAAAAAGTGGGAGCTTGCTTTGGTTTAAGAGTCCTTGGCAGTAGGGCTCCCAAGAAATGAGGGCAAAGAGTAAAATTTAGAAGTTCAAGAAGGAAGGGGAAGAAAAATAAAACCCACATAGAGTATTTTTGTTCTACAAATGTAAAAATTAAGAAATATAATCCAATTTTTAAAAAATCACTACAAAACAAAACTTCTAATTCTAGAAATTATAGATATAATATCTATTTTCTGGATCACAATTGGGCTAAGACAGAGTTAAGGGTCATAGTAGACCAGGGTCAGAAGAGGGAATTTGTACAATTTGAATGTTGCCCAGCACCCCTCCACATTTGAAATTTTTGAGTCCTATGTGCTATTGTCCACTGGAACCTTTGATTCAACACTGTAATATAAGTTATTTGACCTTATAAAAAAGACCTACCTGCCACAGAGAATAGAATTTCGGGGTATAAAAAAATATGCATATATAAAAATAGATTCTTTTTAAAATCTTGTTGTACCTCTCTGTGTGTTATATACCCTTGGTGGCTGCCTGCCTTACTATTCCTTATCCTAGCTCTGTAGTAGACCTAAGAAGGGACTATAGACATGTCCTTGATCAGAAGTTCTTAATCTTTTTTGGTATCATGGACCCCTTTGGCAATCTAGTAAAGCCTATGAACCCCTTCCCTAAATAATGTTTTTAAATGCATAAAATAAAATACTTAGGATTACCAAGGAAACCATTTATATTGAAATATGGTTATTGAACTACTTTTAACAACAAATTCACAGACCCCACATTAAGAACCCTAGGTCTAGACCAACTCCATCATTTTATATGAGAAAAGTGAGATACAGAGAAGGGAAATGGTTTCTCCAAGATCACATAGATAGTTAAGTGGCTGATGAATGTTTCCTACAAGATTGGTACCCATTTTATAGATAAGGAAACTGAGTTTTAGAGAGATTGACTTGACCCCAAGTCACATAGCTCTAAGTAGTGAAGCTAAGATTTTGACTCAAGTCTTTACCATGGAAGAGTTTCTTTGTAGATTGTTTCACTTCATTGTTTCTGTTTCTTTCTGTGTTCAGTAGCCAGTATTAGCATTTTCATTGTACAGATTGGGCCATGATTTCTGTAACCCAACTTATCTAGGTCACTTCCCCTACTAGAGGAGCCATAACAGTGTTACCACTTAGGATTTCCCTCTCTTCGTCTTCTATTCCTCTTCATTCACCTTGATGCTGCAAACTCCAATCTACGTCTAAGACTCCTCTCCTATCCCAGGTCCCCATGAGGCCTCTCTTCTCACTAGCTTCATTAGCCTTGTCAAGTTGGGTAAGTCATAACCCTTCCAAGTCTCAATTTCTCCATCTATAAAATGCAGTCAGTCATTCCTACACAACTGTTTCTCTTTTGTAATCTTTTGTTGGTAATGTAGATAAGCATAATATAGAGAATTCCATGACAAATTCATCCAAGGGGTACACAACAATGTGAGGTCCCGCATTTCACTCCCCGTGCTAGAATACTTGTCCCAGGATATGGGACCCACCTTCAAAAGCCTCAGGAGTCCCCACTAGCTAGGTGCTATAGACTTGGAGTCAGGAAGACTCAAGTTCAAGTCTTCCCTGAGACACTTATTAGCTGTGTGACCCTGGGCAAGTCAATTTAATCTTTCAGCCTCAATTTCCTCCTGATCTCTAAAGTGCAGATAATAACAACACTAAGCTCTCAGTGTTTCTGCGTGAATAAAAAAGAGATAACACGTGTAAAATCAGTCATGATGGCTGTTGCTGTTTTTTTTCTTCTTCCTCTTCCTCTACTTCTTCTCCTTTTTCTTCTCTTCCTCTTCTCCTCCTCTTTCTCCTTCTTCTTCTTCTCTCCCTCCTCCTCCTCTTCCTCCTCCTTCTTGTCCTCTCTCTCTCTCTCTCTCTCTCTCTCTCTCTCTCTCTCTCTGTCTCCCTCTCTCTCTCTCTCTCTCACACACACACACACACACGTTCAGTAGGGAATGATGTGCTCCTGGAATTCCAGATTGGAGCTCTGACCCATACAAACACTCTAATACTCCTGGTTCCTTTCTTTAGCACTCTTAGGATATTCATGACAATACATCTCCACATAACTAGCTAGATATTGATAGGATAATAACTACCATATACAACATTGTTTCTGTGGGGATCAAATGCCACCCAAGTTGCAAACTGTGTGGATGGACTTTTGAAGAATCACCCAGTCTATGAGCTGGGATCTGCCAGTCTAGAGCTGAGTAAGCACTAGATGCAATGGATAGAATGAACCCTTCTCCCTTGCCTTTTTAGAAATGTGACTATTAAAAAGGAAATTAACAGTGCCTTTAGAAATTATAAAGTTGTTGTTAGCTATCTGAAGATGCACTTCGGACATTGCACTTGAGAAGAAAAATGTCAGCAATAGAGATTGTCTGGAGCGTTGGTGTAGAACATAGAAACAAAAATAAAAATGACATGAGAGTCTCTTGAGTGCTCAGCCATTTGTCACTTCTCATAATGTTCAGCACTGGATGATTAACATGACATAGTTCACGGTTACTCCATTGCTTGAACAAAGGCTACAATTTCCCCCCAAATCTGGCTGGTATAAGGCCTGAGAAAGACTTATAATGAGTTATTTTTCAATGTGTTTCAATTTGTGTATGATTTTCCCTTTTAAAAAGATCTCATAATGGGGATATAGCATTTAAGAACAGGGCATACCTGGACCTGTAAACACAACAAAAGGGATAAGTCAATGTCTTGCAGTGCACGGGACCCTTTATTTCACTTATTTGTTCTAAAAAGGAAAATAATTTTGAAAGAAACAATAAAACATTAACAGGGAGTTGAAATCCAAGATAAATTAATAGATAGTATAAGACTACCCACCTGCCTCAGAGCATTGAGCTCAGAGGAATTACATCTCACCAGGTATGAGAAAAAATTGGTTGCTATGATTGGTAATACCCTAACTGATTCTCTTTTAAAAATCATGCAGAATAGGAGACATGTCACAGAGCTGGGGATGGGTAAATCTTGTTCTGATTTTAAAAAAAGATACTTCAAAAAAGTAAACTAGTGTACTTGACTGTAATTTCTAGCAAAAGTCTATCCAGCACATATTACTAAAGGCTGGTCTGTAGATATTTAGAAAAGCAAGTTGTAGTCACCAATAGCTAGCCTGGCTTTTATCAATATCAGTGAAAACATTCTTTTGACAGAGCTACTAGACTAACAGATCAGGGAAATGTTACAGTATTTCTGTTTTTTCAGCTAGGCATTTAAAAATCCAATTATAGTATTCATGTGAACAATATGGAGAAATGAGAGCTAAGTGACAGCAGAGTTTGGGGTTTGGGATTGGTTGAATAACTGGACCCAGTGATTGGTGATTAATGGATGAGTGTCAACCCCAAAACAGTCTTCTAGTAAAGTACTTCAGGGCTCCCTCCTTTTGCCAGTGCTAGTTAACATTTTTACCAATGGCTTAGATGAAGGCATAAATAGTATTCTTGTCAAAACTTTTAATGACACAAAACCAAGTATTGCTGTACTGTAGGATGACAGAATGAGCATTCAGAAATACCTTAAGAGGCCAGAATGGTAGGATGACTTTAATATAATGAAATTTAATAGTGAAATATGTAGAGCCCTACATGTGAGTTCACATTAAGTAAAGGATGGGAGAATCACAGCTGTACCCAGTCTGTGTGGGGGGAAAGGATATGTTTATTGTGAACTAAAATCTCAATATGAGTCAATGGTGTAATATGGTAGCAAAACAAAACCTAATGTAATTCTAGTCTTCATGGATAGAAGCCCAACAACTAAAACAAAAGTGGCAGTGGCCTTACTGCATTCTGCCTTGGTCAGACCACATTTAAAATATTGTATTCAGTTCTGGGTTTCATATCTTAGGGAAGACATTGACAAACTGAAGTGTAGTTAGAATAAGGCAACCAGGACGACGAAAGAACTGAAGACCATTTCATAAAAGCATCAGATGAAGCCTTAAGGAAACTATGATAGTGGCCTTCAAACACTGGAAGGGTGGTCCTGAGGAAGATGGATTGGAACTGTTTAGCTTGTTACTAAAGGCTATAACTGATAACACTGGGTAGAAGTTGCAGAGAGGCAGGTATAGGTTGAATGTAAGGGAAAACTTCTTAGCAATTGGAGCCATCCAGAAGTGGAATGATGCTGTCTTAGAACATGGTAGGTTCACCATCACTGGGGGTCTTGAGGCAAAAGTTTTGTCTTTAAAAAAAAACAGTAACTGTCACTTCACCATTACTGTCTTCAAATATCTGAAAAATGTCATGAGGAAGGAGAATTAGCCTTCACAGTTCCAGAAGACAAAAATGGGATGATAGCTAGAAGCTTCAATAAGGCAG
Source organism: Trichosurus vulpecula (assembly GCF_011100635.1). Lineage (NCBI taxonomy): Eukaryota > Metazoa > Chordata > Mammalia > Diprotodontia > Phalangeridae > Trichosurus > Trichosurus vulpecula. The sequence continues at coordinate 520,455,856 of NC_050573.1, forward strand.
ATTTAGCTTAATATAAAGATGCACTCCCTAATAATTACAACTCTTCCAAAATGGAATGGACTACAGTGGTAGGTAGTGAGCTCCCTGTAACTAGAAAACTTCAAGCACAGATTGGATGACTCCTTTTAGAGAAGTGATTCCTTCATTGGGGTAGGATAAATTGGACTAGATGACCAGTGAATTCCCTTGCAACTCTAAGACTCTGTAATTCAGATTTCATAGGAAAAAATGATGTCAAATAGACCTCCATAGATATAACACAATTTCCAACATAAGCTCAGAAAAGAATAAAAAAGACTCTGAGTCAATCAGTCACCCATTGCAAGAGTCAGTTTTCTCTTTTGTTTCTTCTCATTTTCCCGGTACAATTGGTGTGAAGACAGCCCATGTTTACCAGGCACCAAACTGTCCATTTTAGAGCTAGTCGATTATATACCTCTTCTAACCTTGATTTTTGGTGAGGGTGATTGCGGACAGTTGGGGAACTTGATTCATCCCCACAGTTACTTGTCTTTGCAAATGTACAAATTTAGCCATTTCCCCATATTATATCAGAACAAAGCATTACAGCAACCTCAGATTAGACGTTCTCTTCAATTATTCTAAATGTGTAGATTGGTATCTTAAGAATAAAACAGTTGTAACAATCCTACTGGGTTAATGGGGAAAATATACTGAACTGGAGGCTGGGATTCCAGGCTCTGCCCCTAACTTTGTGACTTTGCATGAGCCCCCATCACAGATGTAGTATGTTAGGTTTAGCAATATGGGTGTCTGTATGTGTATGTGATTGGATTAAAATAATGATATTTAGGAGAGAGGCAGCCTGAGGTTGTAGACAGAGAGCTGGCCTAAGAGTCAAGATAATCAGAGTTCAAATCCCATCTCTGACACATGCTGGCAGTGTGACCCTGGGCTAGTCCCTTAACCTCTTAGTCCAGGAGTGGGGAACCTACAGCCTCAAGGCCACATGTGCCCTGTCTTAGTCTTTAAGTTGGCATTGGTAGAGGGAGTCTCCTCACCTTACACTGATAAAATCATAGGTCTAGAACCAACAAACAAAAAATATGCTACTTACACATGGTAGTTTTAAGTAAAGTGCTTTATAAGTCTTAAAATACTGTATAAATGTAAACTGTTGTTTGTACCTTTATAATAGGCACATGAAGTAGGACAGTACTTAAAGATTTATAAAATGCTTTCTTCACACCATTTCATTTGATCCTCAGACAACCCTACTTAGTTGGTACAAATGTTATTATCCCAATTTACAGATGAGGAAATTGAGGTCCAGAAAAAAAAAAATACTGTCACTTGCACAAGATAACCCAGCTAGAGGGTGACAGAGGTAATGTTCAAACCTTGTCCAACTCCAGATTAAGGGGTCTGTCCATCATATCACGTTGCATTCCTAACTTCCTTCGGGTTTGGGTGTCCCCATATATCATGCATGGGAATTGAACTAGATGCATTTTAAAAGGTTCCTTCTGCCTCCCAATTCTGTAATTCAATAAGTCCCCTTATTCATATTTCTTTGATAATATAGTGCCCATCCAATCCTTGTTTTACTTCAAATAGGCGAAATGAAAATCAACATTTTAAAAAATTTTGACAGCCAGTAAAGATTACTTTTCTCTTTCTTCTTGTCTTCTTTCTACAGTCTTGAGTTTGTTAGCAGAGAAAGGATTATGTCCCCAGTAGCTGCTGGGTCTTCTCAGACTAAGGGTTTTTCCATCCCAGCTCCTTCCATTAAGTCTTTGCATGCTACCCTGAGAGAGGTTTGCCAGAAGCTTTTGTTGTCTTTGGATTTCCAGATAAATCAAGCACCAAACATCCATTTGCCTTTCTTAAATAGAGCAATACTTCTCAGCTCATCAGCATCACATTAACCTCTCAGGCACCTATATTGGGACACTGTGTCAAAACAGTTTTCCACTTAGTGTCATAACAGCCCAGCTCAGACCTGAAAGCTGTTCTGTGCTCACAATATACACGGTACTACTTCTTTGTACACATTCTGGCAATAGCTAAAAACAGTTTTGTCCAAACCAGCCTGAGAAAGTAGGCTACCATTCAGACCAACTGAAAGAAGCTTGATTCCAAATACTTTTCTTATAGAATTGTTCACATAGCACCAAACCCCGTGTAAAAAAGATTTAATCTGGCCCAGAAAAGAGCAAATCCAGATGAAGTCCTCCCCACAGATCTGAGCTAGTAGCTTTTAGCAACTGTGACTTCATCCTGATATCTACACAATGGTGGATCTCTATGCAGAAAGAAAATTAAAATAGATAAAAACAAATTGGCCACTGGATTTTTAGCATCTATAAACAAGCATCCTATGTTTTGAGATATCCATTATCCTGCTGATTTCCAATTAAATTAACACTGAAATCTCAGAACTTATTTTTGGTACCACCTATGTTCCAGCAAGTTACTTAGCCCTGTTGGCTCATTGTAAAATGAGCTTGAGAAGGAAATGGCAAACCACTCCAGTATCTTTGCCAAGACAACCCCAAATGGGGTCACAAACAGCAGGACATGACTGAAAAAAGACTGCACAATAACATTTCAGCACTATATCAGGTGCTAATTACTTCATCTACAATATTGGGTCTTCCCAAGTTTGCGCAATCCTTCAGGTCAAACAACGTACCGTGTGTCTTTTGTAAAAAGTCTCTAGTACAGTTCTAGGCACAGGGAGAGTGAAGAGTCATGGAGAGAGGCACAGTCTAGTGAAAAGAGCATTAGCCCTGAAATCTGGAGAGACCTAGGTTCAAATTCCACCTCTGACAAACTGCCAGTTGTGATAATAAGTGAGGTTCTTAACTTCTCAGAGTTTATTTCCTGAACTGTGTATTGGGGATAATAATCTCTTATGATCTATCTACCTCGTAGGGTTGTTGAATCAAGTGAGATGATGTATCAAAGAGGTTTATGTTAATAACTATTATAAAAACTGCACAATAAATATACATCGAATTGAAAAAATAAAATTAACAGCCATACAAATATCAGAAATGTTGCCAAACATTTCTTTTTTTTTTTTTGACAGGGCAATTGGGGCTAAGTGACTTGCCCAAGGTCACACAGCTAGTACATGTGTCAAGTGTCTGAGGCTGGATTTCAAATCAGGTCCTGCTGACTCCAGGGCCGGTGCTCTACTCACTGTGCCACCTAGCTGCCCCCTGCCAAACATTTTTTATACTGAAAAAATAGAAAAAAATAGGTCAGGGCCAAGGAGGATTTGCTGAGGGGGAAAAATGGTATTACTCCAGTTACCTTCAGGAAGGGAGCATGATGGAACACTGAATTTGGGGTCAGAAGACCTGGATTTAGTCCAAGCTCTTATTTTTACTACTTATATGATCACGAGCAAGCCATTTTGCCACACAGGGCCTCAGTTTACCTTGCTGTATAATGAGGGGGTTGGACCAGATATTCTCTTAGGTTTTTTCTTGTTTAATATTTTATGATCTGATTAATTCAACTACTTCTCAGTGCAGCATTTTGCCTATTTGGGATTCAGTTTCCTTATCCGTGGGGAGCTACGTGGTGCAGTGGATGGTGCACTGGACCTAGAGTTAGGAAGACTCGTCTTCATGAGTTTAAATCTGGCTTCAGGCACTGGCTGTGTGACCCTGGGCAAGTCACTTAACCTTGTTTGCTTCAGTTTCCTCATCTGTAAAATTATCTGGGGAAGAAAATGGCAAACCCCTCCAATATCTCTGCAAAGAAAACCCCAAATGGGATCACAAAGAGTCAGGAACAACGTGCTTATCTGTAAAAGGGTGACAATATTATTACTTACACTACCTAACAGGGTGGTTGTAAGGAAAGCACTTTGCAAACTCTTAAGAAGCTTCTGAAATATGCACTATTATTATCTAGAAAAAAAGGAATTGGAGTAATTGATCAGATCCTACTTTTGTAGTACACAGTAACTCAGGGAAGTAGGTGGCTCCAAAAGCAGGCACTACCCAAAACTAGCCATCTAGATCTTGGTGGCAATTATCTACCATCCCCCAGATCATTCTCCCTCCTATCTCAAAGTTCAATGCCTAGCTTGTATCTCCCTTTCTACCCCATGCCTTGTCCTTATACTTGAGGATTTCATTATGAATTTCACGCTAATATCTCCCAAAATATCCCAGCCTCACAGTTTATCAACTTCCTCAACTCCCATGACTTTCACCTTCAAACCTCATCCATGTACAGGGACATATCCTTGATCTCATGTCACTTTCATTCAATAAATGTCACATTTTCATGATTGGCAGCTCTGAAATTGCCTTCTGACCATAACTTTTTGTCCTTTCACCTCTTCTAGGTTCCCATTCCTCTTAAACCTATTGTTCTCCATCTTCATCATGACCTCTCTTGATTCCATCCCTCCATGAATCCCCAATCCATTATCTCTTCCCTGACCTTCCTTTCCTCTCTTCTAAATGTTGCTTCTGTAGTTAGCCAATTCAACCACTTATTATCCTCATTGCTCAAAGCCCTTCCCCAACCCTGTCTTATTTCTGCTCTAACTCAAACCCTGAAGTGCTGCCACTATCTGCCTTCTCTGTTTCTACTCGCATGTTGACTAAGTGCTACTGGAGAAAGTCACAAACCCCATGCTAACTGGGCCCACTGCTGACTTATGTTACCTTAACGGGTCATTCATTACCAGGAGACAATGACCTTTTTAACAGAGTTTTTTAAAAAAAAATTCCTCTCTCTCCCTCCCTCTCTCCCTCTCATTCCTTATAACAAAGAATTTAAAAAAAGAAAAAGAAGAAAAAATCATTACAACTGATTAGTATATTTTAAAAAACTTGATGTTGTATGCAATGATCTATACCTGTGGACCCTCCTGCCACACCACACACACGTGCACGCACACATGCACACACACCCACTTCCTCTACAAAGGAACCGAGTGAGATGCTGTCTCATATCTCTTCTTTGGGGCCAAACTTATTCTTTACAAATATTATTCTTCATACTATAAAATTAATTTTTGCCTTTTTTGACTATTATAGGTTCCATTTACGTTACCGCAGACATTGCATATGTTGTTTCTCTGGCTCTGCGTACTTTATTTTGCATCAGTTCAACCATCTTTCTGGGCTCCTATGTATTCATCACACTCTCTATTCCTAATACTCATTATATTAATATGCCACAATTCATACAGTGATTCCCCAAACAACAGGAGTCTGCTTTGTTTCAAGTTCTTTGCTACCATAAAAAGTGTTGCTATGAATATAAAAATAAAATTTTCATTTGTAGGGAGTTTTTTTCTTTTACAAGACAATCCTTTCATCTTTTCCTGCTTGACTCAATCACTCTTCCCAACATCACTTCATCCAAATTTTGTCCTTACTCATCAAGCCACATATGTGACTCTCTCCACTGATTTCCTCAACAGAACTTGCCTCCAAATTTGCTGAGAAAATCATGATCTATCATCCGTTCCCTTCTGTCCCCTATTCTATAACTCAAAACCCATTTCCATCATCCTCCACTCTTGCCTCTTTTGCTCCATTATCCTTGCCAATGTCAGCCCTCTTCTGTATGTCTTTGTCCCCTCCTCTTCCAGGAGCCCAAATCCTTCCAGACACTTCAATCATTTTGCCTCTTTCATCCTGAATTCCTCATGATCTCTCACCCCTCCTAATCAAACTGTTGTCAAGATCTACCAATTTCACCTTTGCAGCATCTCTCAAAAATGCCCCTTATCTCCTCTGACACTGTCACCAGTCTACTGCAGGACCTCTTCATCTCATGGCATAATTCCTGCAATAGCCTGCTGGTGGGTCTGCCTGTCTCAAGTCTCTCCCCACTCCAATACAACCTCTATGCAGGCACCAAAGTGACTTTCCTAAAGCACAGGTTTAATCATGTCACCCCCTTACTCAATAAATTCCAGTGACTCTCTTTTGCCTCCAAGATCAAATACAAAAGTCTTTGTTTGGCATTCCAAGACTTTCATAACCCTTCCTACAGTCTTCTTCTTACACCTTACTCCCCAGCAATGCTCTTCAATCCAATGACACTGGCTTCCTGCCTTTCCATGAACAAGATGCTCCACCTCTGATCCTGGGCATTTTTTTTCTGGCTCTCTCCCATACCTGGAATGCTTTCCCTCCTCATCTCTTGCCAACTGGCTTCCCTTAAATCCCAATTAAAACCCCACCTTCTACAGGAAGCTTTTTCTAACCCCCTAATTCCATTTCTTCTCCTCTTTTAATTATTTCCTATTTATCCTGTCTACAGCTTGCTTTGTATATATTTTTGTTTGCATATTATCTCCCCCATTAGACTGCAAACTCCTTGAGGACAGGCACTACCTGTCTCTTTTTGTATCCCTCGTGACTGTGCCTGACACATAGCAGGTGCGTAATAAATGTTTATTAATTGATTGGTTTCTTCTTCAGTCTCTCCTTATCCACTAGCCCCTTCTCCGATGCCTACAAACACACCAAGGTTTCTCCCATCCTTAAAAAAACCTCTACTTGACTCTACTGGACACTGAAGCTAGTTTACCTTACCTTTCCTCCCTTTCACAGTCAGACTCGTAGAAAAAGCAATTTCTTCTGCTTCTCCTACTACTCACTTTTCGACTTGTTCTAATTTGCTTCAGCACATAAACGATACTCCTTTCTCCAAAGTTACAAAGGTCACTTATTTGATAAATCCAATGGCCTCTCCTCAGTGACCATGTTTCTTGAATCATCTGTGGCATTTGACACTGTCAACTAACCATTCTAATTTCATCATATGCCCAACTTATTGACAAAAATGACAAAAGATGGGAATATCTAATGTTGGAGGAGTTGTAGAAAGATCAGCACACTGATGCACTGTTGGTGGAGCTATGAAGTGGTCCAGCCATTCTGGAAAGCAGTTTGGAAGCTATGAAAAGTACTAAAATGTCCACACTCTTTGACCCAGACATCCTGTTGTTCATCATAAATCCCTAGGAAGGTAAAATACACAGATCCTATATTCACCAAAATATTTATAACAACCCTTTTTACGTAGTAGCAAAGAACTAGAAACAAAGTAGATGCTCATTGATTAGAGAATGGCTAAACAAATTAAGGTGCATGAAAGGTTATTACCTGCTGTAATAAATGGTGAATACAGAGAAGCACAGAAGACATAAATTGATGCAGGATGAAGTAAGCAAAACCAAGGGGAAAACAGAGTGAGTACAATATAAATGGAAAGAAAAGCAATAAAAACCCAAACTGAATATTGTGTAGTTATGACTAAGATTGCCCTTGAAGAAAAAATTGCCAAGGTGTGGGACTATAGCTATAAAACATTGAATATCTTGTCAAATTTCTGTGATGTCTTGTTTTGCAGAATTGCATGTGCTTTTCTTCTCTCTCTCTCTCTCTCTCTCTCTCTCTCTCTCTCTCTCTCTCTCTCTCTCTTCTTTCTCTCTCTCCCCCCCCTCTCTCCCTGTATCTCTCTTTCTGTGTGTGTGTGTGTGTGTGTGTGAGTGTGTGTGTGTGTGTGTGTGTGTTATAGTGGATGGAGTAAAGGAGGAGAGACATATTTGGAAATGAATGTAAATTTGGAAATGATGTAAATGCAAAATATCAAGAATTTTTTTTTATTTTAAATGAGGATAATTCCACTTGTACTTCTCAGAGTTGCTGTGAGGACAGCGCTTTGTAAATCTTAAAGTGCTTTAGTAACATGATTTTGTTGTAAATGTGAGTTCTTCTGCCTTTCTCCCTCCCATACTGTTGCCTCCAAAGTTCGATGATTTTGTGATGTCTTTTTCTCCTTCAAGGTGGCCCTGATATTCATGGTTTCACATATGAGAGAAAAGCAAACAAAGGTGACACAAAGTCACCCTACAACACCCCTAGAGTTGTACTTGACCTCTCAAATGTCCTTCATCCAACTTTGCCTGAAGGATCCTCAAGGCTTTATCTTGCTGGAAGCCTACCCGGGGAAAAACTGTTACTGTTCTGAGACTCTGAAGAGCTGAGTGGTAACAATATTCCTGGCTATGTAGAGACAGTAATTTCATGGAGCTAGTAGCAGCCTCACCATGTGCCATATTATACAAGTACTATGTACTGTAGGAGTCTCTAAAAATTAAGAGTTTCTGTTTCAGTTGGGTTTTCTTGATTTCTAGTTAGTAGATGCTAGTTGAGTAAGTGTGTACTGTGTATGTGATCCTTGATTGCAGAGATGAGGTTGAAAGTGTGACTGTGTAAGGATCGGATGAAGCGAAGTATGGTAGAGACCACAGGGATTGAAGAGGTCTCATAACTGTGAGGCCCTGCCCTCTCTGATGCCCTTTTTCCAACTTTGCCTGGTGGACCCCGAAGAGGTCTCATAGCTGTGAGTTGTTAGAAGGTGTGAGGGTGTTAGAAGGACGGTTGACATAGATATTGGTATTCCCAAAGATGTTCATGGGTGACATAGTGAAAAACAAAATTGAGTCAGTTTCATCATTGGTTAGCATTGTTCTATCATCTGGAAGTCCAAAATTCCCCTTCTCTGCTCACAATCATTTACATTTCCTGTTCCCTCACTGTCACAGAACATGCTCTTCATTCTGATCACTCTGGTTTTTGATTCATCACTCTTCTGACTTTAGTAGCCACCAAAACCCATCATGGACCCCCATGGTTAGCCATTTCAATGATTTTCTCTACCACTCTAATATTCTTCACACACACACACACACACACACACACACACACACACACACTGAGTTTCTGCTGTACCCACCTTGCCAGTTTCTAACCTTGACTAACCCACACTCTCTGCTCCTTCTGCTGTAGTCAGTCAATAAATATTTATTGTGTCTGCTATGTGCCAGGCATGCTGCTAAGCACTGGGGATACAAAGAAAGGCCAAAAAAAAGATTCCCTGCCCTCAAACTTAATGAGGAAAACAACATTTTCAACAAACTCACAGTCTAATGGGAGAGACAACATGCAAACAACAAATTAAACAGGATAAATTAGAAATAATAAACAGCGTAAAGGTGCTAGAATTACGGGGGAAATGAAGTTTCCTCTAAAAGATGAGATTTTTAGCTAGAACTTAAAAGAACCCAAGGAAGCCAGAAGGCAGAGATTGGGAAGGGAGAACATTGCAGGCATGGGGGACAACCAGGGGAAACACTCAGTCAAGAGATGGAGTATTATGTGCAAGGAAAAGCAAAAAGAGAACAGAATTACTGGATTACAGAGTATGTGGAGGAGAGGGGATAAATTGTAAGAAGATTGGATAGGTAAAGTGGGGCAGATTATGAGAGGCTCTGAATGCCAAACAGAGGGTTTTATATTTGATCCTGAAGGTGATAAGAAAATTTATTGAGGGAGGAAGGGTGTGGATGAACTAGTCAGACCAGCACTTTCAGAAGATCACGATGACAGCCAAATGAAGGATAAACTAGAGTGGGGAGAGACAGAGACACATGGCAGGGAGACCAACCTCTAGGCTATTATAATGGTCTGTGAATGAGGTGATGAGGGCTTCACCAGGGTAGGGACAATGTTAGAGGAGAGAAAAAGCTCTGGGCTACAGTGTTGCTAGAGGAAGTAAGAGAATTGTGCTGGTCACATCAACTATAGATTTATGCCATCTAAACTCAGAGTCAGAATCAATAAATATTTGTTAAGCACTTATTATGTACCAGGATGAAATAAAAGGCATGACAATCTCTGCTCTCAAAGAGTTCCCCATATACTTTCTTTTGTGGGGTGAGGCAAGTGGGGTTAAGTGACTGGCCCAGGGTCACACAAGTGTCAATGCCAGATTTAAACTCATTTGTCCTCCTGACTCCAGGCCCAGCACTCCATCCACTGTGCCACCTAACTGCCTCCTCTCCACACACTTTTGATCTCATCACTTTCTAGCCCTTCTAGCAGCTTACTTTTTTAATTATCCCTTTTCTTCCTTGTATCTTTATCTCCTTCTTCTCCACTGGCTTCTTTTTCCCTACATACAGTCATATTCTCGGCCTTCCCTATCTTAACAAAAATGAAAACAAAAATTGTTTAACTTCCTTAAAACCCTAATTCCTCAAGTTAAAGCCTTCTCTATTTCCTGTCAGATTCCTAGAACGAGTAGTCTACCCTCACTCACCAGAGCCATAACTAGGTTAACTAGAGAAGGTTAGGGTCACTGGAACTTTTTTCCCAGTGTGCCAAAATTTAGCTTGTTCTGACGATACTTCAGCAGCATAGAGATAACTAAAGTTAGCCAGAATAATTAGCTGAAATTGGAAACATCAGGAGTGGAATCTCCTGGTAGCCGACCCTCAGGTAGAGTCTTTGCCAGCCTAGCCAGACCCCCAAAATTTTGGAAGCAGTCTCCCACACTCTTGAGACAGTCCTCTCCTGGCAGCCATACCCTAGTTGAGATCTTCCCTGGCCTACCCCTCCCCAACCTAGTGTTTTTTTGCTCCTTGCCCTGGGCACAAAATTGCTGCTTCCAGTTCTGACACTCAATATTCTTTTTTTTACCACATTCTAACTCCCAAACTCCCTGTAGTCAGGTTTCCATCACTACCACTAAATTCTGACTGCTCTTTTCCAAGGTGATCAATTACCTCCTAGTCAACCAATCAATAGCCATTGCTCGGTCTTCATCTTCCTTGATCTGTCTAAAGCATTTAACAATGCAGAGCACCTATTCCTTCTTAAAACTGTTTATTCCTTCTTTTTCAGGGACTTTGCTCCCCTGGATTTTCCTACCTTTCCAATAACATCTTACTTCCTCCTCTTATGTCCTCCCTTCCTTCTCCACTCTAAATAAACTGCCCAAAGTTTTATTTTTGTAGAGTAAGAAAGCTTCACAGGTAGCAGTAATTAGGGGTTAGGTTAGATCCCCTCCATGTTTAAAGGGTTGATGCTGTTGCTGAAGATAGTGAAGGAAGTTTTCCCACGTGCTAAAGCATCTGCCCCCTACCTTGGCCTCAGTTCCTCTCAGCTTAGTCTAGGGTTTAAAAGGTAAAATCATTTGCATACATTATTTTATAAATTTATCAAAAAATGGATCACATTTTGCCCTCAGACTATTAAGATTCTTAGCACTATCCCAACTTCATGTGACCTAAAAGGAAAACACATTCATTCCCACCATAGTTTGAATCTACTGACTAGAGAAAATCAGAATTTTAAAGATATAGTATTAAAATTCCACAATGAGCATCACTCAGAAATTCTGCCACACCTGTTCCCAATAGCAGTCATTGTCTACATAAAGAATTCAGTCTACACCTTTAGTTTTGCCCAAAAGACTACCATGCCTAAAGAAATCTCCAATGGCTGAAGACATTTTTAGCAAGGTACTTAGCAAGGTCTCACTCCTCTACTTCTCCCCTCCCAGTCTTGAGTTACTATAATCAGGGGTACCTGAATGCTTTATTTGGAAAACGTTTCTTATTCTACAGTTAAAGTTACAAAGAGAAAGGGAAGGAATTATCTAATCAGTATCCTTTCCTGTCCCCACAGCTTTGGGTCCTTTGAACTCATGCTCACTCTCCATATTGCATATAGAGTTGATTTTCTCATCTAGGCATCCACCAGCAATTTTTGGACTACTAGCTTTCACCTACAGATGAGAGAAAGAGAGACAGAGAGAGACAGAGAGAGAGAGAGAGAGAGAGAGAGAGAGAGAGAAACAGAGAGAGAGAGAGAGAGAGAGATCCCCCTTACCTAATAGTACACATACATTAAGTCTCTCATTGCTGCGTCTCTTGAGCCTGGCTGCCTGGCATGATGCCTGGGCATGCCTTTCTCTGGCATGGTGCCATCAAGCAGTCTAGACCCTTGGGATTTTAATTGCTTCACTGAGTGCAGCAATTTTGCAGCAATCTTGTTGCTTTCCAAGTTCCAGACACTTCCTCCAGCCTCTTTTTTCTGGTCCCCAGAGTATTATATATAGGTAGGAACCAGGGGCATGTGAAGACCAGCCTGTAAAAGCAGGTGCTTTATTCCTCCTTCGTGAAAGATTTTGTGGTTCCTGCAAAGATACACAGAGTATACTTGAACACCTGCATAGATAAATCATAAGCTTCATGATAAACATAAAATTTTAATACACGTAAGGTAACTATCCTAACACCACAGATAATCATCCCTTGATACTTTCTATATCACATCCACATTTATATTGCATGCAATAAATATACCACAATGCAAAATATCCTTTGATAAAGCTGCTTCAGTGACTAAATTGCTAAACAGCATGCAGAATATATCTCAGGAACATATAGCAGCACATATGCATGAGCTTAGTGCATAAACCAATGAACACAAAACAACCCAAAAAGTATAGCTAACAAGCATACATATAACAACAGTACATGCATATCATTGGTTCTAAAGTGAATAAACAAAAGTAGCAGAAAGGAGAAAATGAAGCATAAAATAATAGTTGACACATGATGAATCAATATACGCCAACATATGCAGTTACATCCAAATCATATGTTTCATGACCACTAGTGTTGCCACTTGGCAACATGTATAACCATGTCTCCTACTTTTCCTGCAAATTTATAAGTTAGTTTGGTTGGTGCTTGGATGGTTCCAGTCCTTCGGAGACCTGCTAAGTATCCTGCATCTGTACCTAAGCTGGTTAACTGTCTAGGCTGGTCGTCACTGTATTCAAGCCCACTAGCCCACATTCTCAAAAGTGAACTAGTAGATGGTCTAAACCTGGTATTAGTAGTCTAAATCACTATGGATCAATCAGTCAATGAACATGTATTAAACACCTACTATATGCCAGGTCTTGAGCTTAGGTCCTAGAGAGGTAAATGCTAAGAACAAAACAATCTCTACTCATAAGCAGCTTACATTCCAATAAGGAAAACAAGAAGTATGTTTGTGTGCATACATACACATAAGTGTGTAGATATGTATACATATAGGTATATATACACATACATATGTGTATATATTTATTTTGTTGCTGTTGTTGTTCAGTCTCTTCAATCATGTCCAATTCTTCGTGATCCCACTTGGGGTTTTCTTGGCAAAAACATGGGAGTGGTTTGCCATTTCTTTCTCCAGCTCATTTTACAAATGAGGAACTGAGGCAAACAGAGTTAAGTGACTTGCCCAAGGTCACACAGCTAGTAAGTACCTGAAGCCAAATTTGAACTCAGGAAGATGAGTCTGCTTGACTTCAGGCCCTAGCATCACCTAGCTGCCCATAGGTTAATATATACATATATGTATATACAAGATACATATGAAGAGAATATATTCAAATTAATTAAATACAAGGTTGTTTGGGAGGGAGGGCATTAGCAGTTGGGAGGATCAGAAAAGGTTTGTCTCTGTGCCCTAGCAATAATCTCTACAGCTGATACACTAAGCCAGAAAGAAGCTGGACTCAACTCTGTCCCAGCTAAATCTGGACAGAAGTCTCCCTCAGTCTGTGGCATAGTTGGTCGATCCAAAGTTCCTTAATCATCATCTTTTGGGCAGTTATCTAGCTCGGTTTCTCTATAAGTGAACTGTATCTTCTCTTCACTCATACAGGCTTAGCAAACTGTCTATCACTCCAGGGAGTTTCAGTAACTCCACAGTAATCAATAGGAAGGTGTCATGAATAGGGCCCTATCGCTCTCCACGATTATTTTATGAGTAGAAAAGTCTCTCAGTCTCTTGACTCCCTGGTATGAAGTCTCTTCCCATCAGTCTATTTTTTTGTATCTTCCCTAAACACCAGAATTTCTCAGCATTTCTCAGGGGTCTCCCTGCTGAAGTTTCTCACATCTAACACGCATCATACCATCGTTTGTTTCTGTCAACATTCTTCTAAGCCAAACTTAGGGTTAGGCAGTTGGTACTGTTTCTTTTCTGGGCTCCTTTGTCTATAAACATGCCCAGTGCAGATACTGCTGTCAGCTGATCCAGAGATGCAGTTAGAATGTGAGCAGGAAGATAAGAAATCTAGAATCCTTCAAACCCCTCAAAACTCACAGGATCCTCCTCTAGCCAAAAGCTATGATTGAGTGAGTGAATGAGTGAGTGATTGGATTGATTGAGATGTGTTCCCACCTAGTTACGGTACCAAGGCTAAAATGAGGTGGGGTGGTTTTGTTCCCCACCCTTAGAATGAAATAAACAATAAGTTTAAATATTTTGTTAATCATTCACAAAAGAACTTTGCTCATACCAAAAACATTAATAATAATAGTTTTTAGTAAGAGTAAGCAATTGAATGTTTCATTATTTTCAAAAAATTTGTTGAAAAGTAAACTCAAATAATAATTGTTAATAATTATTCCATTAATTTGATAAATGTTGCTAGTCAAGAAAGTGAATTTTCAGACCACTTTTTATTGAAAAATAACATGATATAAGCATATGATATAATAGTCATAACAGTCAGTGAATATAGTAGCTTCTTGGCTGGAGTCATATTTCTTTGTGGGTAGATATACCATATATAAAGAAAAAAAGCAAAACTGAATTGTGTTTGATTTTAAGTCAGAAGAAAGTTCTATGTATAGATTCATTCCTCTTTCTCTACGTGGTTCTGCTTAATAGATGGTTTTGTACCTTAATTTCATGTTCATATTTGGATATTTTGGTTGTATTTTTATGAAAATGTGAGGAATAGCAAAAAGGCCAGTTTGGCTGGAACATAGAGTACATGTGGAGAGTGATGCATAACAGCTCCAAAGGTATATTGGAGCCTTACTGGGCAAGACATTAAATGCCAGACTGAGGAGTAGATATTTGATCCTGGGTTCAATAAGAAGCCATGGGAGTATGATGAATGTGTGTGTGTGTGTGTGTGTGTGTGTGTGTGTGTTTGGTGGGGGGGGGGGGGACGGAGAAAGAGAGGTAGTGTGTGTGTACAGGTTTTAACCTGTACTGTACAAAAGTCACTTTGATAGATGTGTGTAAGATGGCTTGGAATGGGAAGCAAGTTGGGTCAGGAAGACTAATGAGGAAATGAGGAGGTCATTGCAATAGTGCAGGTAAGAATAAATAAGAATTTGAACTAGGGTGGTAGCCATATGAGTGGAGAGAAGGGTCTGTGTGTTTGTGTGGGGGGGGGAGGGAGAGAGGGAGAGAGAGAGAAAGAGAGAGAGAGAGAGAGAGAGATGTGGTGGAGGTAAAACTAGTAATGTTTGGCATTTCTTGGATATGTGCAGTGAAAGTGATGAATCGCAGTAATGCCCAGGTTGAGAACAAAAGAGCCCTCACAGAAATTAAAAAGTTTAGAAGGCAAATATTTGAGAGGAAAGGTAATGTAATGAGATTTGTGATGCAAATGATATGGGACTCATTCTCTCTCACTTAGAATGAAAAGGAGGACAGGGCTTTTACTCACCATTCACAAGCCCAGAGTTCAGAGTCTAGCCTCTAAAGGGTGCCTACCACAGTCAGGAGGTGATCCATGAGACACAGGGTGGATATGCTGAGGGTGGAATATTCCCAATGCCATTGGTAGAGGTACCCAGATCTCTATTAGGTTATAACTGCTGGGAGGGGCTGATGCCCAGCACAGAAGTAGAAAGGTTGGGAGCTTATACTGTGGCGAGTGAAATCTGAAATAACCGAGGAAACAAAGGTTCCAGCTTCTGAAAATATTGATTTATTAAGCAATGGATGCCAGTTGCATAACAAATCAGGACCAGGACTCCTCAGCTTGACAATAGAACCCCACCCCCCCCAATACAGGGAGAGACAGATTGTTATGCATTAAAAGAAAACAATTAACAGGATATAAACCAGGATACAAGATTAGGTAATCTGATTTCTAATTCAAGGAAAGATGAGAGACCTTCCAAGTTGGGAGGGGGAGAGCAATCAGGTACAATTTCCTGAAATCAGAAAATCCTCCCCAAGTGTCTGTATTCAATTAAGGGAACAAGTAAACAGTAACTGATTGATCAGCATGGGCCTAGTTTTCAGATAAGACATATGAGTTGCTTGAGATGTATAATTGTGAAAAAACTCTTTGTACCAGTCTTTGGATCTAACTGGGTTTCTGGTCAGCATAAACTAGGTCCTTAGTGAAGAGTAAGGTAGAGGTGGTCCAGCTTCCCAACCATGCAGTGCTAGGTTCAAACAATGCAATAAAGTTTTCTCACAATAATTGAATAAGGTTTTCTCACAAGACAGATATTGGACTAGACCCATACTTGAATAGAAAGGGAACTGTGCTAGATCCAGAGTTGAGTTACATGATGGAGTCAGTGGGGTTCACTCAATTCCCACCACTAAGAATGGGGCAGAGTGGAAGAATGGTGGGTAATAATGGGTGAAGCATAGGTCTAATAGTGCTAGAAACAAGCTCCATAATTGGCTGTCTCAGAGAGGATGATACAACCCTTCCACCTCCTCCCAATGGTTCCCCACACATTCCTTGGGCTCATACCACAGCCTTCTTGGAGTCATTCCTATGACACCCACTTTGGATATCGTTACTTGATGGAATAAAGCTTGAGACCCCTAGGTTCACTTCCTCACCTTTTGCTTTGGATTTCTTGTCACAGTCCATCAACATACATCTGTTTTTGCTTCTAGTCTTCCAAAGACAACTGAGGAAAAGAAGAATGGATGAATGGTGGTGTAATATCGTGTGGTATAATTCCCAAACTTACAGCTACATTTCTATTTGTCTGTGGCCCAGCTCCCTGCCTATTACAGATGGCCTAATTTTCTTCTGTGGGTGCCCCCATAGCTTTGATGTCATGTGGCCTTCAGGACAAGACATTTACATCCACTTTGGGCTTCCTAGGCCTATAATAAGGCCACTGCCTACCTGTTGAATTCTGTCATACAGCACACAACTTGGCACTGGTTAACATCAGCAAATTATTGTCCATCCATATCTGAAAGTTATCTGTAGACATAGACTTTGAAATTCTCAGCAACCACCCATTTCAAAGACTAATTCTAGTTTATGTGTGGGATAACAGAGCTCACCAGCAGCAAGAACTATGTTGGCAAAAAACATTTGGTTTCTGAAGACTATCATTCTGTTGGTATAGAATTTCCCTCAAACCTTCTAGGCTAGCATATATATGAAGTACAAAGGGCTTGCTTGCACCTGTTTTGACCAACATTTGTACATGTGGGAGGCAATCAACCACGTCTTTAAAAACTTACCCATATTGATCAGTCCAACAAACTCCAAAGAATTTCGAGGAGCTCAGGACAAAGAGACATCGCTTGTCTTTCTATTTCCAATTCTCCCCAATCCTATATCCCTGAATAAAATCCTTCAGTAGCTTAGCAGGAGTAGCATAGTTTGTGGTGTGTGTGTGTGTGTGTGTGTTGCAAATTTGCCATAATATCTTAGAAAAGTCCTTAAGGCTTATAGGTTCTTCGGAACTTACCAATTGAGGAGCTCACTCCTTGCTGAGATCAAGTGAACCATATCCCTGATAAAGGATTTTTTCATTTGTAATTTCAAACTAGGGTCCTCTAACCCATTCAAATTTAAATCCTCTTTTACATATTCTCTTCACTGACACTGCCCCCATCCTGATTTGGGCCCTCTCTGCCCCTTGTTCTTCTAGTACCTTTCCAAAGACAATGAGATTATCCATACCCCAAACTTCCACGATGCTCATGTCTTCAACCATCTTCTCCACAAACAAATTAAAAGTGGTAGGTGTTCCAAGGACATTTTAGGGGACACACTCAAGTTAACAACATCCAAATGGGGGATGAAAACTGTCTTTACTTTGAACTTTTCTGGTGGGCCTCAGGAAAACCTGAATTTAAATCTGACCTCAGATACTAGCTGTGTGACCCTGGGCAAGTCACTTAACCTATTCACCTCCGTTTTCTCAACTGCAAAATGGGGATAATAACAATACCTTCCTCGTAAAGTTGTTGTGAGGACCAAATGAGATAATGTTTGTAAAGTGCTTAACATAATGCCTGGAACATTGTAGATTCTATATAAATGCTTATTCCCTACTCCTTATAACCATGTTTTTCTCAAATGTCTCTCATAGAATACCTGGAATAAAATGACCACTGTCCAGCACAAAAAGACACTCCACATCTTTCATCCTCGTAGTCATTTCAATTGAAGTATTTATTAGGTGACTACCATGTGCCAGGAATAGTGCTAGGAATGCAAAGAAAAAATGCCAAACAGTCTCTTGGTCTCAAGGTGTTGACGTTCTAATTGGAGAGATAATAGGTACATCTATAGGCATACACAAAACACATACAAAGCATAGAAGGTGGACCTGGAAGAGAAGGCACTTAGAAGTTAGAATGAGAAGGTACAAAAAAGGCCTCATGCAGAAAGTGATGTTTGAGCTAAATATTGAAGGAAGTTGGGGATTCTGAAACGTAGAGAAGAAGAGGGCAAAATATTCCAGAGGAACACCAAGAATTCAAAAGATGGCAGATGGAATTTCATGTGTGTGGGAGGAATGGCAACTAGGCTAGTGTAACTACAGAGGAGAATTTGTGGAAAGTGTGACATAAGCCTGGAAAGGTAGGGTGAGACCAGGTTGTGAAGTGCTTTAAAGGCCAAACAGAGGAGTTGATGTTTTATCCTAGAGGCAATAATGGTGCAGTAGATAGAGAACAGTGGATAAAAGGGCCAGGTCTGGAGTCAGTCAGACTCACCTTCCTGAGTTCAAATCTGGCCTCAGACCTTCCTAGCTGTGTGAATCTGGGCAAGTCACTTAACCCTGTTTGCCTCAGTTTCCTTATCTGTAATATGAGCCAGAAAAGGAAATGGTATTTTTGCAAGAAAACCCCAAATGGGGCCATGAAGACTCAGAGACAACTGAAAAACAACTTAACACAACAAAGGCAATAGGAAGGAACCAAAGTTTACTAAGTACAAAGTAGACATGGTCAGACCTGTGTTTTAGGAAAATCACTTTGGCAATTGAATATGGATTAGATTTAGGGGAGATTTGAGGCAGGGAGACCAATTAAGAGGCCGTTGGAATGGTTCATGAGAAAAACAATGAGGGTTGGGGGGGATGTGAGTGTGAAGAGAGAGTGCACAAATGTGAGGGATGTTATCAAAGTAAAAATGACAGGAAATAGCAACTAATTGGATAAGTGAAGTGAGGAATTTGAGGATGACACCACAATTTTGAACTTGGGTCAGTCATCATAAAGATGGCGATGTCCTTGATAGTAATAGGGAAGTTTGATAAAATGATGAGTTTGGGGGGGAAAGATAATGAGTTCTGTTTGGACATGTTGATTTTAGATGTCTGCAGGATCTGGATTGGATATTAAATTTTAATGGACTGAGCCTCAAATGCAGAGAGGTTGCTGAGTCATGGAATCAGAGGGTCGGGAAGTAGCAGTGGGAAATAAAAGAGTACTAACTCCCACTCCAGAATCAGTGAGTCAGAGGTAGGAGAGAAAGCATAAACAGTATTAGAAAGAAGGGCCAGGGATTCAGTGTCATCAGAGAAGAACCAGAGAGGACCCTGTGAACATGAAAGAGGATGACATTTATGATGAAGGCAAGTTGTTAATTATTGATTGGGAATTCCAGAGGGCACAGTGAAAGGAACAGACAACTATTAAGTGGATAGGGACAAAGGGTTGAAGTTATGAGAGTGTGAGCATTAGGGGTTAGAGAGAATGGTTTACTCTTAGGCAGTTTGGGATTCAGTATCATTGACATTTGGAGAATAATCATGGATAAGTATGAACCACTGGGTAATGAGTCCAGGCAAAGCTCAGTGGGTGGGAGGAGCTCTAATGATGAAGGCAAGTGAGTAGAACACTCAAGATCATGGTGCCCTTCAGGTCATATCATAGTAAAGATCTGTCTTTCAGTCGTCTGCATGAGTTGGGAGTCCTGTGCTCCACTTCGCAGCCCATGTGACAGCAGATTGGCATTCCTAAGAGTCTAGGTAGAATGGACACATAAACAGCTGGTGAGGAAATCAGGCTTAATGTTTTCTGTCTCTGATCCTATTCCCGATTCCCAAAGGCAGTTCAGTGGACAGTAGTTTGAGACAGACTAAATCGGCATTCAACTCAAGTGCATACACTCTGTAAGAGACCATTCTAAACCACAGTTGTAGAAGAAAGTTCTGCCATTTTGCCTCCTCTTGGCTGTGACCTATGCCCCCCAATCCTTTATTTTTCCAGTGGAACAGTGATGTCCACATTCTTATTTCTTAGCAGGTTTTATATGTCAGGCTAGTCAATGGTGATATATTGCCTTGCTTCTATATCCTACACACCAAGTTCTGAAACTAGGCAAAGTTAGATTTCCTTGGGCAGTATCATCCTGGGAAGCTCTGGAATTACTCTTTAACCAATACTCTTTGAAGTAACTTGTCACAATCTAGCTTTTTATGTACTGATATGATTCCAATTAGGTACACTCTGAGCTCTTGGCAAGATACTATATCTTTACATACTTGCTTCAGTATGACTTTATCCAATGCCTTGGGTTTTACAGATCCTATTGTTATCAGCCTCCATGATAGACTACCCCATGTTGTTATTGTTCATTCACGTCTGACTCTTTGTGACCCCATGGACTTGTGCAAGGGGTTTTCTTGGCAAAGATACTAGAGCGGTTTGCCATTTCTTCTCCAGTGTATCCCTGTTTTACAGATGAGGAACTGAGGCAAATAGGTGTCAAGTGACTTGCCCAAGTTGACGCAGCTAGCAAGCGTCTGAGGCCGTATTTGAACTTAGATCTTCCTGACTCCAGACCCAGTGGTTTATCCAGTGAACCACCTACTTGCCCCATACATATCCCAAAGTCAGAGGGCTTTTTCACTTTCCAATGAATGACATACTGGATGACATTTAGCATACAGTTGTTGTCGTGTCCCATCACTGCTAAACTGCCCCTTTAATCTTTGCAAACACTCTTGCCGTGTGATTTTTGGCTTCTCAACCTTCAGAATCTTCACAAGTACAAAAACTGATCCTTCTACACTTACCCCCTTTTGTCCTAACTCCAGTGTGTGGCAATACTATTATGATTCAGGTGCATGACTGCAGACCTCCTGTGGTTCTTTTCCAGGAAAGACACGTGTCCTCACCTAAGAATATTCTTAATGCAGGCCTGAAATTCCACTGAACTACAGAAGATAATAATACCTAATAGCTAACAGCTATAAAGCACTTATAGCTTATCCCAACAGTCCTGAAAGTTAGGTGACATTATTATGACCATTTACAAATGAGGAAACTGAAACAAACAGATTAAATGACTTGCCCAGGGTCACACAGTTAGGTTGAAATTGGGTCTTTCTGATTCCAGGCCCACTGCTCTAACCACTGCACCACCTAGCTACGCCATGATCCAGACCCATGGAGAAACTTTCAGCCACTGGGAAACTTTCTCAGGCAATTGCATTTTCCAACTGCCGGAGAAAGCCCTCCACTCTAGAAAGAATATTAGTGGTCAATTCCACGAATTATCTTCTATTCTTAATACAGTTTATATAGTTGAAAGATTGCCTCTTTCCTACACTTTACAGAAAACATGTGTACAGTGGAAAAAGCACTAGATTTAGGGTCAGAGAACCTTGACCCAAATCCCAGCTCTGCCATTTACAAACTTTGTTACTGTGGGCAAGTCACTACTTTCCTGGGCCCTATGTGTAAAAGGAAGGGATTAACTGGATGAACTGCAAGGTCTCTTACAATTCTAAGTCACTGATCTTATGATTGAATGGAGTCTGCCCTATTATACATGTGAATGATAATTTCATATTTCCCAAATCTCACATGATTCCCTTCAAAGATTTTGGAAAAGGATATAGACATTGATGAGGCCACTAGGTGGCACAGTGGATAGAGTGCCAGGCTTGGAGTCAGGAAGACTCAACTTTCGGAGTTCAAATCTGGCCTCAGACACCTACTAGCTGTGTGACCCTGAGCAAGTCACTTAACCCTATTTGCCTCAGTTTCCTCATCCGTAAAATGAGCTGGAGAAGGAAATGCAAACGCTTCAGTGTCTTTGCCAAGAAAACCCCAAATAGGGTCATGATGAATCGGACATGGCAAAACCACTGACCAACAACAATAAATAGATATTGACTGATGTGCTCACCTCACATATAATGATGGGGATGGACTCCCAAGACCTGTCAGTGATCATTGCATATTTCCCCAGATCACATAATTCCCTTCAAAACGTTTGTAAAAGGGTATAGGCGTTGATTGATGTGCTTGCCCTCCATATAGTGATGAATGTACACCCTCATGAAATGAGGGGTTTTGTCCTATGACTCAAGGTGGGTAGAGGAAGTAGATAATTCCCACACACATCTGACTAGTAGAATAGTTGGGAAATTGTCCTACCTGCAGCAAACGCCAACTCCCTGCCCCTTTACCCTGGCTCAGCCTCTCTAGACTTGATCGAGGGATTTTAAAACATAAAAGAATCATTAGTATTTAATAAATCAATCAAATTCAGCTTGCTTCACCCTCTCCCCATGTCAGATTTAAACTCTGAGGAAATCTCCAAATATAGTTTGTGCCTCATTTCCTCATTAAGATTCTTATCTACATCCTAGCATCATATGGCCCAAAAGGAAAACACACACTCACGTTATAGTTAAGGTACATTTAATACAAGAATTGGAAAGTTCATAAAACACAGCACTGAGACTCCCAAGTGCCACTCACTGCTCAGGCAGACAAGAAGAAACCAGCCATCTGTAAATTTAACAGCAGCTGCCAAGTTCAATGACCAAATGTACACATTTATTTCTCCCAGGGGAACCATTTGAGTTTGGATTCATCCGAAAGGAACCTGTGCTCCTAGAGTCACTGGCAAAGCAGGCCTCCTTCATTCTTCCCCTTCAATATCACAATCATTAAGGATATCAACAGGATAGGAATATGGACTGGATATATGAGTTCATTTATATAGGGGACCCCTAGATGAGGCAACTGCCTCTACCCATTCAGATCAGCACCTTCTCTGTAACTTATAGTTGCAGAAAGTTGCCTTAAGTTCTGAGAAGTTAAATAACTACCCAAAGTCACACATTTAGTTATATAACAGATGCAAGACTTAAAACTAGGCCTCCCTATCCACCACACTCCAGCTGCTTCTCATGGCAGTCTTAGAAAGGTGAAAAGAAATGTTCTTAGCCCATTGTTTGAACATAGACCTCAATGTCTCCATCTCTGGCCATTCGTCAAGTGACTATGTAACTCTCCAAGGTGCTGCTAATTCCTGTTGGGAGAACACTGGTTGTCTGGGACCAGGAATGTCTAGGTTATCATCTCAGTATTAGAGACAATCTTGGCTCTGCTCCTCCAATGCCAGAGAAGGGAATAGTGTGTCTGCTCTTATTCAAGACGACCCCCTCTTTCATGATATGCCTTGTGTTTCATGGTTAGGTCTGACTGTCGTCTTGATGTCTTCTATGGTTGTCTTCTTCCCTGAATCTATTGTAGCAGGAGCAATAACAGAAGTCACAACAACTCCCTAATCACACAGTCCAATCTGTCTCTTAAATAGCCTTGTTCAGCTTGACATTTTATCAAAGCCACCCACTCTTAGTTCTGGTTCAGTTCCTCTCAGATCTCTATCATTTCTCCCAGGGGTACAAAGAGAGAAATGCAAAGGAAGGACCCACTCCACAATAATATCCTTATTTCTAAATTCAGTCTACCTCAAGAGTTAAAAGTCTCCTTTGTGTTTCTATACATGCCACAACACATTTCTGAAGTTTTACATTTCATTTTGTTCTAATTCTAGTTAAAATTGGCCTTAATGTGCCCTGTGCAAAGCAAACAAATAATATGTAGGACCAGTATAAACCAGCATATACTGTATCATGTCATTTGTTGCTGTTCAGTCATGTCTAACTCTTCATGACCCCATTTGTGATTTTCTTGGCAGAGATACTGGAGTGGTTTGCCATTTCCTTCTCTAGCTCACTTTATAGATGAGGAAACTGAGGTAAGCAGGGTTAGATGACTTGCCCAGAGTCACACAGCTAGTGTCTGTGGCCAGCTTTGAACTCAGGAAAATGAGTCTTCCTGACTCCAGGCCTGGGACTCTATCCACTGTACCACCTAGCTGCCCATGTCGTATGATGACCTATAAAATATATACCAGCAATTAACATATGAAAAGATAGGCACTATCAAGGAACACAACACTATATGCAATTAAGCAGCAATGTGGTCAAAAATATCTCATATCAGTGCTAATCAACAGCAAAAAATAATGCTTTAAGCAAGGACACACTGGCATCATAATGCAT
The DNA here is from genome assembly GCF_011100635.1 of Trichosurus vulpecula. Lineage (NCBI taxonomy): Eukaryota > Metazoa > Chordata > Mammalia > Diprotodontia > Phalangeridae > Trichosurus > Trichosurus vulpecula. The sequence goes on from NC_050573.1 coordinate 520,480,058, forward strand.
GGTGCCTTCTTAACCTTATGGAAAACACTGGGTTAGTCAGAAAAAGAAATCATAATGGGCTTTTAAAAATCAACTCCTAGACTAGAATAGCACAGAATTTTTTAAATCATGAAATACTAAAAAGACATTTTAATGACAAAATTATCTCTCAAAATGTGAAGGGTAATAATTTTAGTGGGAAAATATACCAAATCTTAACTGAAAAGAAATACTCCCAAGGAAGGAAAAAATATCAGATTTCAAACAAAAATTCAAATAAATACAAATTCTGTATAAATACAAAAAAAAATTTTTCAGTGAAATAAAGTTATATTTGAAAAAAATCTAGGTGCCAAGTATCCATGGGCCACTTGGGAAAGTTAAAAAATTCAAGATGGATTCCAAGATTTGAGGGACATAAACAGCAGCTATTAGAGAACTGGTTAGGTACCCTCCACTTGTATATGGTTGCTGCTCTGGTTGCAGATTATTCAGGTAGTTTTCCTTTTTTCAAAAGCACCTGCCCCATACTTTGGCCCAGGTTCCTTTCAGTTTAGGATTTAAAGTGAAAAATCTTTTGAATAAAAGATTTCATAAATTCATCTCAGATTTGTTCATACTCTGCTTCCCATCACATTAGATTTGCTTTCCAACTTTATGTGGCCCAAAAGGAAAACACTCACACTATAATTTAAAGACATTTGCTGCAACAAAAAAAAATCAGAATTTTAAAAATACAGTATTAGAACTCTGAGCTGCTGAGCATGGTCAGATAAAAGGTCTGTCATTTCCACCGCCGGTGGCAGCAGCTGCTCTCATTAAGAGCTGAGTTCACAACTGCAATTTCACCAAGGAAACTGCCTCCCTCAGGCAATGCCAGACCAGTTGGTACTCCTCCCCTTCCCAGCTGCCAATCTTTCAGCACCTTCAATCAGGTGGGTCTGAGCACTTTTATTAAGAGAGCACTGCCTGTGTCCCATAGGCAAAGCCTCCAGGATAAAGGCAAGTAATAATCTCGCTCCACTCTCATTCAAAATCTCATAAAGCAAGCTCCTTGTCCATGATGCATCTTGGGCAGACTCCCCCACCCCCCACCCAGGTGACTGTGGGAAAGGAGGAAAAGAGAGAAGAGAAGGGAGAGAAGTAGCACTTATAAATTTATATTATTTATCAATTTACATAGTAATTTATATTATTTACACACCAGGTACTTTGCTTAGTGCTTTATAAATAGTATCTCATTGGATCCTTGCAACAACCCTGAGAGGTAGGCTCTGTTATTATCTTATTTTGCCACTGAAGAAACTGAGCACAAGTGACTTGCCCAAGGATCACACAGTGAAGTCTGAGGTCACATTTCAACTCAGATCTTCCTGACTCCAAGCTAAGGGTTCAATCTACTGTGCCACCTAGCTCCTCTGAAAAGATGGAAAGAGAAAAGAGGGGTGAGGGGATAAGGTGGAACATTGGGGGGAAGGGGAAGAAAGAGCAGGGGAAAGAGGAAGGGAGAGAAAGAGAAAAGGAGAGAAGGGGGAAAGGAGGGAGGGAAGAAAGAAAGAAGAGGGTAGAGGGGAAGGAGAGGGGGAAGAGAAGGGAAGGGAGAGAAACAGAGACAGAGGAGAGATGGAGAGGGATTGGGAGAGAGAATATATTTGAAATAGACCTTATAGATTATTGAGTCTAAAAGTCCACATTTTAAAAATGAGGAAACTGAGGTCTCAAAGAGATTAAGTGACTTGCCTAAGCAAATCACAAATCAAATCCAGGATTTGATTCCAGGATCAGTGCCTCTGATTCTAACTCCTGCCTGCTTTCCATTCTGCCGTGATGGTGTGTCTCTCTGACCTGGTCAGCTGGTATGACGTTAATTGCCATTTTTATCCCTGGTGCTTAGCACAGTCCCCAGCACATAGTAGGTGCTTAATAAATGTTTATTGACTGAATGAATGATGCTTGGATAAACTTCTCTCTGGTATAGTACTACCAAGCAGTCCACTCTGTCTGGTTTTTAACTGCTCCACTCAGTTTGACAGTCTCCCAAGTCCCATTTCTTTCACAGTTCAGAGGACTTCCTCCTAACTTTCTTTTCCAGTCCCTAAAGTCTGATGTCCATTTATTAGTTGTGTAGCTGTGGGCACATCACTTCTCTCTGGGCTTCAGTTTCTTCATCCATAAAATGAGGGGCTGGAGAGGATCTTATATCATTTCTACCTGTAAATCAGTGATCCTACCATCTCCCCATACCCTAAAGGTGGGGGGGGGAAGGAAGATATTTTTCTCCTACTGAGGGTCCTGTGCTTCCTGCTGAGGCTGTCCTTCCTTGCCAAAAGGGCCCAGAGCCCTGACTGAGATAATTTTGTTCCCCTGGCAGGGTATAGAGGATGTAGGACGTGAGGATTTTTGAGGGATGTATGCCAGAGTTCCTTAGTGTAAAAGCAGGGATTGGGATGAAAAAAGAGACGGTAAGGCTCTTGCCCTGACAACTGCCATTCCCAAAGGTTCTCCTCTTACCACCATCTCACCATGAGAATGAAGTCCCTTGTCAAGACGATGAATCAGAGTCAAGATCATAAGCTTTCTACTTCTCTGCCATCTTTGGCAGCAACTGCTGCTCTCTACAGTTTCACTCCAGTGGCTGGCAAACTTTCACCACGTATCTATTGCCCCCTCAGTCTGCATGAATCACCTGCTGCCTAAGAATAAACCAACACCCTCCCCAACTACACCTCCTGTTCTCTCATTACCATCTTTCTCAACCCTACCCCTTCTATGTCCCACTCCAGCCTGCTGGTCTTCCCAATTATGTCCCTGGAGTTTCCATCCTGTAATCAACAGACTTCCCTTCATTTGGCCATCTCATGCTCCTTCCATCTTCTGAAACTCACAGAGATTTGGCTTGTCCCACATGATTCTAAGTCCTTCCTCACTTTCCTCAGCATGGGCTTTACTTTCTCATATATCCCCTGAAACACTGGTCTTGGAAAGGGAGTTGGAATACTCCTCGTTCCCCATGGCCACTTCTTGCAGACACCTAATCGTTAGTCATCCATCCCTCTCCCCTTGAGAGTCACTCTATATCACCTGAAAGACATCCTAGTAGCTGTTATCTACCAGGCTACTGGTCTTCTTACATTCTTAAAGAATTCAATACTTTGCTCACAGTCTTCCTCTCCAACCCCATCAACTGGGAAGGAAGGAGGGAAGGAAGGAAGAAAGGAAGGAAGGAGGGAAGGAAGGAAGGAAGGAAGGAAGGACAGAATGGAGGGAGGAAAGAAGAGAGAGAAAAAGAAAGAGAAAGAAAGAAAGAAAGAAAAAAAGAAAGAAAGAAAGAAAGAAAGAAAGATAGAAAGAAAGAAAGAAAGAAAGAAAGAAAGAAAGAAAGAAAGAAAGAAAGAAAGAAAGAAAGAAAGAAAGAAAGAAAGAAAGAAAAAGAAGGAAGGAAGGATTTATTAAGTGCCCACATTGTTCCAGGAACTGTTGCCAAGTGCTTTATGACTATTATCTTATTTGATCCTCATAACAACCTGTATTGTTAATGTATTTTGTGCTTGATGAGAAGATCTTTCCCGTCCATTAATAGACCCATGTGACCTGCTTAAGTCACATGGAAGCCTATGTCACATGACCCTGTGTCACGAGGGTTGTGATGCCCTCTGACACTGAAGGAGTGTATATATACTCAGAGGTTGGCATTGCGCTTTGGGGCTCACTCACAGGAAGAGTGTTCTGTGATGTAGCCAGATGAAACTCTGGGTAGCCTTAAGGAGTACCCCCCAGCTTTGAAAACCCAGATGTTGGTGCTTCTCTCGCTAGTAACTATGTATGTATTGCTATGGACAGAAGCTGTGTCTGCTGATTTGCGTTATTTGTTCTGTTTATATAGTTTCTGCTTGTATTTGCTCTGAAGTTCAGGGTGTTTACTTTTCCCATGAACTAAACGAATGGTATATGTATGTTTGATTAAAGTAAGATTGTTGACCCTTTTAAAGTTGCTTTCCTTTAGAAAAGCTGATCAAATAACTTGTGCTAGCAGCCCTCCTGTGTGCTGGTGTTATTGGTCTTACTCCCCCACAGCAGCTTCAAGCAACATTATTGTTACACAATCCTAGAAGGAAGGGACTATTACTATTATCCCAATTTTACACTTGAGGAAACTGAAGCAAAGGGGATCTAAGTGACTGACCTAGGATTATATAGCCAGGAAGTGTCTGAGGCAAGACTCGACTTCAGGTCTTCCTGACTCTAGACCCAGCACTCTATCCACTGCATCAGCTTGCCACTGAACACCCTAACTTCCTAGTTTCTCAGTCTCCTCAGTTCTTGTGATACTCTTCTCCATTCCACCTCATCTACATAAATGTATGGTCATGTTCTTGATCCTGCCATGACTCACAAGTGTTCCACTCTTCCATCTCTCCCTATGCCTTGCCGGGCCCTCTAGTTCCTAAACTGCTTAGTACTTTCTCAGACCATCTCTTCTAGTCTTATTTCACTTTTCTCCTTTCCCAATATTGACCCTACAGTTAACTAGCTCAACTCTAAACTGTCTTCTACTCTCAAAGGTGGGTTCTGCTCACTTCACTCTGCATCGATTCATACAAGTTTTCCCAGGTTTCTCTGAAATCATTCCATTCATCATTTATTACAACACAATAGTATTGCATTACATTCATATACTATAGTTTGTTTAGCCATTCCTCAAATGATGGGCACCCTTCCCCAGTTTCTAGCTTTTTACTAATATGAAAGTATTAGCACTAATTAGTACTAATATGAAAATATGCTATAAATTTTTTGCTCTTATGAATCCTCTTCCTTCTATCTCTTTGAGTTATAGTATTGGTAGTGTAGGAGGCAGCTAAGTGGTTCAGCAGATAGAGAGCTAGAGGACCTGAATTCAAATCCAGCTTCAGACATTTACTAGCTGTGTGACCTTGGGCAAATTACTTAACCTCTGCTTATCTAGTAGGCAGCTAGGTGGCTCAGTGGATAGTGCTGGGCTTGGAGTCAGGAAGATCTGAGTTCTAATTTGACCTCAAACACTTACTAGCTGTGTGACCCTGGGCAAGTTACTTAACCTCTTCCTTAATCCTCTGGAGAAGGAAATAGCAAATCACTCCAGCATCTGATAAGCAAGGTAGATATGGCCTGCACTGTTTCTGACCTGAGTTCATTTTATCCTTTTTTAGGCAGTCTAGTGGCTCCTCATTTTGGTGCCAGACTTAGAAGGGACACCAGATTAACCTTATCTCTTCTTTCACACAAAACTTTTGAGCTTGAGTGATTCACCACCCTCAGCTTCCCTAGTAGCAGGGATTACAAGCATGCACCATCCTGCCTGACCCTCTAATTCCTTCTATAAATTAATTTTCCTGACACATACTTCTGATTATATGACTCCTTTGCCCTCTTCAATGGCTCTTCATTGCCTAACAAATGTAGCATAAACTTCTTAACTTAGCATTCAAGGCACACCATGCTCTAGTCCACGGATGGGGAACCTGCAGCCTTGAGGCCGCATGTGGCCTTCTAGATAGGATTTGTTCTGTAAAATTTGGATTCAGTCAAAAGGCCACTTTTAAGGATCTAGAAGGCCACATGTGGCCTCAAGGCTGCAGGTCCCCCATCCCTGCACTCAGCCTCCTCTGCTTCCTTTATCTTCTACTATTCTCTTCTATGTACACCAAGTTCAAATCAAATCATACCACTCTGTTTTCATAATGTATCCTATGTTTACCTCCCTTTGTGCTTTTGATCACTCGGTTCTTTTCCCCCTTGGAATGCCCTCCCCCTCCCTGTGAACAATGACCAAGTGACCACAGAAATACAGCAGCCACCCTTCTTTGTCATGAGAGGACTATTAGGGCCAATAATAATTACTATACATTCATGAGCAATGCCCACACCAGACTGGAGGTACCTCTGAATGATAGTATTTCTCAATGAAAAAATGATACCCAATAAACAAAATACAATCTGCCCATCCTGGTCATTTTAAATGGTTCCTGGCATACAGCCAAGGAAAAACAGAGAACATTGTTGTGGTGCTGTTTGGTAGCAAAGAATTAGGAACTTGACCAGGCCTTAGTAGTACTACCACAAAATCATAGAATTTCAGGGTTGGAAGGAGCCTGAGCACCTAGCTAGTCCAATCCATCTCTTAAAAAGCCTTTCTTGGGGGCAGCTAGGTGGCACAGCAGACAGAGCAACAGCCCTGGAGTCAGGAGGCCCTAAGTTCTAATTCAGCTTGAGACACTTGCTAGTTGTGTGACCCTGGGTTAGTCACTTAACCCTAATTGCCTGAATGAATGAATGAATCTAGAAATAAATAAATAAATAAAACTTCTTTCTGCAGCATGGCTGATGAGTGATCATATAGGCCTCTGTCTAAAGATCTTCCAGTGGTTGGGGCCCCGATTGTCCCACATCAAACCTAGATCCACTCCTCTCCATCTTCCACACAATTATTCCTTGCTCTACCCTGCTGGGACTGAGTAGAACAAGGCTAATCGCTCTTCTACACAATAGCCCTTCAAACACTTAAAGATAGTTATCACGTTTACTCTGATTCTTCTCTTCTCAGGCTAAGTATCATCAATTTCTTCATCTTGTCTACATACAGAAAGATCCTTCAACCACCATTTTAATCACTTGACCCGTAGATGTTCTTCAACTTATCAGTGTTGCCAGAACGGAAGCACAACACTCCAAAAGTAGTCTGACCAGGACAGATTAAATGGAGATGATTCCCTCCATATTTCTGGAATCAGTGGTTCTCGTAATGCAGTCCAAGATCAGTGTAGCTGCCATATTACAGTGTCGACTCCTTTGGTGCTTGCCATCCACTAATCCCCAGACCTCTTTCAGGTCTGGAGTGGCTTTTGAGGACTATCTAATCATGCTATGTAATCATGCCTTCCCCATCATGTGCTTGTGAAGCTGATTTGTTAGACTCAAGAACAAAAGTTTACATTTGCCCTGTTACATATCATCTTATTAGATTGAGTTCAATGTCCTAACCAAATCTGAAGCCTTGAGGTCCCATGTGACCTTCTAGGTCTATGGATTCAGCCTTTTGATTGAATCTGTTTTGCAGGACAAATCCTTTTATTAAGGGGATTTGTTCTGTGAAGTTTGGATTCAGTCAAAGGGACTCACTTGAGGACCTGGAAGCCTTGAGGCCACAGGTTCCCCACACCTATCCTAACCTGTTGAAATTTTGTTTTTTGATCCCAACTGAATCAAGGTTTTTTCTTCAGATGAAGAGTGAGTTCACTCAAAGGACAGGGAACAACTAATGCAAAGGCACAAAGATGGGAGGCAAAGCATTGTATGGAAGGACCATTGCATTAGCTCTTTTTCCCGGTTATGGATCAGCTGCAAATTTGATAAGGATGCCAGGATAATACAGCTAGCTCATGGCAGTGTTGGATAAGTGACCTTTAATCTTTCTGTATTATTTGTATAGGTCTCTGGTCTGCATACTGCCTTTGTGTAGTATTAGGTTACTGGCCCTTAATGCTACATGATTTGTATGGGTCTCAGGGGCATCAAAATTCAAGATTACAACCCCCGAGGTTGCATATTTTCCTTTGAGTACAATCTAACGTTGAGTAGCTTTAGTAGTCTTGCTCTTTGTTGCTCATGAGAATGGACTAAAGGAGAAATGGACATTCCTTCCACTTGCTCCTCAGTCCCAGCAGGGCAGAACAAGGAACCCTCTAGTAGAAGATGGAGAGAAGTGGATCTAGGCTTGATGTGGGACAGTTGGGGCCCCAACTTGATTCCACTGTTTACAATGGTAGTATTTTCCTCAAATTTGTCTGTTTAGCACTAACCTTGTTAGTCTCGACTGGTGTCCCTCTCCCATAAGAAGATGTCAATAGTAGGAAAACAAGTAATGGCTGTATCTTTGCCTTAAACACATCCATCCTTCCAAACCAAGATCAAAAATTACCTTCTCTGAGAAGCTTTCTCTGAGTCTGCCTCCCCCCGCCACCAGCTGTAAATCCCTATCCTATTTTCTATAATTCTCTAAGACAATATGTCATATTCTCCTCTGTATTATAATTTGTTTTTTTTTATGCTTCTTCCCTGGACAATGATAAGCTCTGTGAAGGCAAAGATTGTGTCTTATCTAACATTGTACCTCCCCCATCCAAGCAAAATGCTCTACACACAAAGATAATTAACAAATGCTTATTGTATTTCTAATTTGTTTTAATTTTGTATTACCTGCAGCACCTAGTATGATGGCTTAGCAAGTGCTCAAAAAATGTTTGTCACCTTAAATTATCTATAAGACAATGACCTCTACTCATCCAACAAGATACCTATTTTGACTCAGTTTTCCAGAGCTTGGGTTTTATGCTGAGCCATCCACACCCATTTGTCTAATCTTCTTTGGCCATGCCTTGACTGTAAGTGACTTAACATTGTAGAGACTGGTGGGAGAACCAGGACTGGGAGAGCTTCAGAAAAGTAGGTGGGATAGAAGGAGTGTCATGAAAGTTATATTCACGGGGTCAGAAGCCAGGTAAATTCCAAGGAACCAAGAGATGCTCGAGCACTAAAAATCAAGGTCAGAAACCAGGTGAGCAGCCAGAATTGTAGATGTGGCTCTGTATAGTGATCAGCCCTTAAAACTGATACGGCTCCTATGTGGCACCTGAAGGTCAAAGGTCAAAGGGGGGCAGGAAGTGAACAGGGAGGGTTGGACCAAATCTCCAAAGGCTGTTTTAACTCTGTGATTCTACAAAGTACTTTCTGTGCTTCCTGCTGGAACAAAAGTCATCCCCAGAGATGTGGCCAGCCCAGGTCTACATTCGAAACAGGAAGGCATTTTGGAGCAGGTAAATAGTCTAATCTAACAGAAATGAAGAACACAGGTTCAGAGCAGATCCGGACGCCCTAGTGAACATCAGCACACCTCTGTAAGACATCCATTCAAAGTTAGCCGTGTTTCCTTGGGGCAGTTATGAAATAAAGTTACAAGATTGTAAAAAAACCAGACAACATAATGTAGAGGAATCTAATCAAAGTGTGCATTATCTCAAATGGTGTAGAAAATGTCAGTGGAAGTTAATATCTTGCGCCCAACATGAGTTAGACCAGGGGCATATATTGTCCTCAAAAGCCATTGTGGAAGCAAGAGACCATTTGTTCACTGAACAGTAACCACTGTAATTACCTGCAGGGCAAACATATGAGAAGGCTGTTTAGACAACAGTTAATTGGGATCCTGTAGCTGACGAGACAATAAAGGAAAAGGAACCATAACAGAAAACCAGTATTTTCTAGGTGATACTCACATCAATATTTTTCCATGAGATCACATTCATCATAACCTAGGAAAGCTTGGTCATCATATTTTCCTAACTGATGATGGCTATTAGTGGGCTCATGGGAGACTAGCAGTATTGATTTTAGCTAGAGAAGGGATTGTCAAAGTGTGATCTGGGGACCCCCCTTGGAGTCCCTGAGACCCTTTCAGGGAGTCTCTGAGGTCAAAAGTCTCTTTTTATAATAATTCAAAGTTGTTTTCATTTTTTTACAATAATTTTTATTTTATTTTTGTTTCTCATAGTATTTTATTTTTCCCCAATTACAGGTCAAGACAATTTTTAGCATTTGTTTTTATAAGATTTTGAGTTTCAAATTTTTCTCCATCCCTCCTTCCCTCCCCACCCTTTTCCTAAAATGGTAGACAATTTGATGTAGGTTATACATGTGCTATCATGTAAAATATATTTCCATATTAGTCACCATTGTGAAAGAAGAAACAGATCAAAAGGAAAAAAACACAAAAAAGAATAAAGTAAGTGAAAAAAGTATGCTTCAATCTGCATTCAGAATCCATTGGTTCTTTATCTGGATATAGATAGCATTTTCCTTTGTGAGTCCTTTGTAATTGTCTTGAATCATTGTGTTGCTGAGATGAGCTGAGTCATTCATAGTTGATCTTCATATAATGTTGCTTCATACAGTGTTTTCCTGGTTCTGCTCATTTCACTTTGCATCAGTTCATACAAGTCTTTCCAGGTTTTTCTGAAATCTGACTGCTCATCATTTCTTACTGTATTCCATTATGTTCATATACCACAGCTTATTTAGCCATTCCCCAATTGATGGGCATCCCTTCAATTTCCAATATTTTGCCACCATGAAAAGAACTTCTGTAAAGAGTTTTGCACATGTAGGTCCTTTTCCCTTTTTTATGATCTCTTTGGGATTCAGATCTAGTAGTGGTATTGCCGGATCAAAGGGTATGCACAGTTTGGTTGCCCTTTGGGCATAGCTCCAAATTGCTCTCCAGAATGGTTGGATCAGTTCACAACTCCCCCAACAGGGCATTAGTATCCTAATTTTCCCACATCTTCTCCAACATTTATCATTTCCCTTTTTTGTCATATTAGCCAATCTGATAGGTGTGTTTTCATTTATAATGTAAATATCAATAGACAGAACCCACATCAATGAAAGTTCTTTGAGGAGTCCTCAATAATTTTTAAGAGTATAAAGGGATCCTGAAAGCAAAAAAAAAATGAGAATCACTGAGCTAGAGCATGGGGTTCTTAACCTGGGGCCTGTGAACTTTTTTAAAACAATATTTTGATAACTGTATTTTGGTATGATTGATTTCTTTTGTAATCTTCTGTATTTTATTTTATGCATTTAAATCATTATTCTGAGAAGGGGTTCATAAGCTTCATCAGACTATCAGAGTGGTCCATGACACACACAAAAAGATTAAAAGTCTCCCTCTAGAAGGAAACTGGTACTCTCAGAAGTGGTACCACAGCCAGCTTTTAGGATATTGTCCTGATTTGAATCTTGTCAGCCTTTTCTCCTCTGCCTCAGGAGGAAGTCTGAAGCACCTTCTAGACCATTCTTGTAGAGTTTCGCACAAAGGCATCCCATACCATTTTTGGATAGCTCTGTTGGGATTTTCCTTTCATCAAGCCTAAATTTGCCTATGTAACTTCCACCTATTACTCCTAGTTGTGGAGAGAAAGTTTCTTGGCAAGAAGATCACTACATCTGCTTTCAAATCAACCAATATTTGTCAGGGGGTAGGGGGGGTGGGCAGAGGGGGCAAGGCAAGGCAATTGGTGGTTAAGTGACTTGCCCAAGGTCACACAGCTAGTAAGTGTGTCAAGTGTCTGAGGTCAGATTTGAACTCGGGTCCTCCTGACTCCAGGGCCAGTGCTCTATTCACTGAGCCACCAAGCCGCCCCATCAATCAACATTTATTAACCATTTACTAAATGCCTATTGTATCCCAGGCATTGGGAGACACAGTGACAAAACTGAAAGTCCCTGTCCTCTAGAGCTTACATTCTATCAGAGGAAGCAACAAATACACAGAAGTATACACAAAAGGCTGCTCAGAATGATCTAGAATGATCTAGAACAAGATTCCAAATTTAGACATTTAGGCATCATTGTGGATCAAGCTTTCGGAGTTGAGTGAGCAGAATAGCTGATCATCGCTTCCTGTTACTTAGCCACGGATTCCTCTTCTTTCCTTCTTGTCTTGGGAAGAAAGACCCCACCCACTTTTCCTTTTGCTTCTAGGATTCTCCAACCAATGTGGCCTTGTGTGCTTGAGGGCTTCTAGTGAAAAGCACCTGAAAGCCATGGATTCTCTCCTCTCTAGCAATAAATGTCACTAAATGGTCATATTATGGGATCAGAAATTTAGAGATATAAGGGACACGGGCAGTCATCTAATCAAACCCCCTCACTTTACAGATGAGGAAACTGAGACCCTGCAAAGTTAAGTGATTTGCTCAAGGTCATACTTACAGTAAGCATCAGAGGTGGGAACCTGGGCCCTCTGACTCCAAATCTAATTGTAACTCCATGGCATAATTTTGGGTCTAGATAGAAAATATCCAAGGCTCAATTATTTACCTAAGTTTCCTGACTCTTAGCCCACAACATTATCTACTTTTCCGGCTAACCTCCTTTCCTTCTGGGTTGGCCAAAGCAAGGATTCAGGACCAGCATTGCTAAAATACCAAGACAAAGAGAAACAAGCATTAGACATTTGTAGAAGAGCATTCTTGAGAGAAGCCCATACTAAACAGAGACCCTAGGCACCCTCACTGCCTTAGTACAGGCAAGACCTGAACAGAAGCACTGGGTCTCATGCCTGCCAGTATCAACATCCTCTTTAGATGGAGATGTAGAGAGTAAGTAAGTCAGCTGGGGAAGGCTCTAAAAAAAAACAGGATTTGTGGGATATGCCTTGATGTGAGCCCAGTATAGAGGAAAGCACCCTGGAGCCAGAGTCAAGAGATCTTGGATCCCAGAGAGTTTGGACCCTAGTTTTACCCCTTGGACTAGCTGTGTGACCTTGGTCAGCTTTTCTGAATTTGACATTCTATCCCTTCCCTGGTACAGGCAGGGAATGCCTGAAATGCACTTTTCTTTTTACTCCAACCTTGCACCTGGTACATAGTAGGTGCTTAATAAATGTTTATTGACACTTAACCTTTGTAGAATCCCCACCTTCCGTCAAGATACAGCTAACATGCCAACTCCTACACAAAGCATTTTCCGATCCCCTAGGTTGCTAGTGCCTTAACCCCAACCCCCAGAAATTGTACTTACTTTGTATATATTTTGTATTTTGTTGTTCTTCAGTCATTTTTCAGCTGTGTCAACTTTGTGACCCCATGTGGGGTTTTCTTGGCAAAGATACTGGAGTGGTTTGCCATTTCCTTCTCCAACTCATTTTACAGATGAGGAAACTGAGGCAAACAGGGTTAAGTGACTTGCCCAGTTTCACACAGCTAGGAAGTGTCTGAGGCCAGATTTGAACTCAGGAAGGTGAGTCTGACTGACTCCCAGGCAGGCGCTCTGTGCACTGTGCCACCTAGCTGCCATATTTGTATTTACATATCTATCTATCTATCTGTCTGTCTGTCTGTCTATCTGTCTATCTATCTGTGTATATATAGATCTATAGATATTCATGTATATGTACATGTATATGCACATATATATATCATTGCTCCCTACCCCCAAATAAAATGTGAGCTCCTTGAGACCAATTTTGTCTTCATGACCTCAGCATCTAGCATATTGGTACATAATAAATACTTGACAATGAATATCTCTTCATCTCTCTGAGCCTCAATTGTCTCATGTGTAAAATACACCTACAAAGAGTTAAATAAAAGTAAATTGTTGCTATTAAATAGTGTTTGTGGGTTTTTATTTCCTAATTCCTTTGTAAACAGCAGCATGAGTAATTGATTTCAAAAGATAACCTTTGGGGAGTGTTAAATAGACATGAAAAGGAATGAAAATAAGCCCTTACTTTTGTGCAAGATTTTCTTTTAACCCTAAGAAGCCTATGGGATTTATTGCCCTTCTCCTTTCTCATTCAGCCTTTGACAAATTATTTCCCATCATTCCACATGGCCTTCTCTTCTAAAATTCAGTTCAAGGCCTTTCTCCTTGCAACTGAATTGACCCCACCCCCAGACACTTAATAATAACTCATTACCTTCCCACAACCGCACTTTGTTATTTGTATAATAAAATCAGAATTCTGTTGAACTCATGTTTGTCTGTCTTCCCTTTTCTGACTGAAAGTCCTTTGATGGCAGGGACAATGTTGGTTCTATCGCATGCATCCAGGACACTTAGTATGATGCTCTCTCAGTAGAAGCTTATTTCCAGAGGAAGGAAATTCATCTCGTCTGGATAGAATATCTGGCAAGTGTCAGACTTCAGATAAACCGAGGGCATAGATTTTTTCGACTGCTTTTCCTTTGTGGAATTCTTAGGAAATCCTAACAGAAAACAAAAATGCAGGGCTCTAGCAACAAGCTACAGAGATGGTTGTGTACTGTTATGTTTATTAGACTATAAGCTCCTTGAGGCAAGGGATTTATTCTTCGTCCTCATATCTCTAGCACAGTGCCTGGCCCCATAGTAAGCACCTAACAAATGCATATTGACTGCATGACTGATTGGTTGGGTATAATTTGAGGTTTCCAGTGAATACTCGACTTGAACCTAGATGGAAAAGTATTCTAGTGAATAAAGTCTCCAAAAGAAGACAGGGCAGGGTAAATCCCTTACATTTCCAGGATTAAATCAGCTGATAGCAACACTCTACTGATGAAACAAAAAACGAACAAACAAAAACCTTTTAACCCTTTAATTGCCTATAGAATGGAGCACCAACCCCCTACGACCTGGATTGGACCACAGTACGACCCAGCTTAACTTTGCAGCCTTATCTCATGCTACTTTCTGCTTCATATCTTCGTATTTCAGCCAAATTAGACTACATCATATCTCCTGAACACATCCTATGTTTTCTTGTTATATTCATACCAATCTTTAACTTAGAATGCCCTCCCTTCAACTCCTCTTTTTCATTTTGCCCATCCTTCAAGGACCAGCCAGTATGATACTTCCTTTATGATGCCTCACTTCATACTGCTTTCATTCATGCAGTCTGTTCCAGCCAAAACCTGTTAGATGAATCTTTGTATCCACAATTCCATCTAGACCTCTCCTACCGCCACTGCAATAATCATGATAATATTACCTAACATGTATAAGCTTTACAAAGTCACACACACACACACACACACACACACACACACACACACACACACACGCACGCACACACACACACAATTTCATTTGACCCTCACAACAAACCTACACTTAGTAGAGTGTTTGGTACATAATAGGCACTTAACAATAAACGTTGATTGATTGATTGCAGTTGTAGTTCCTACTGTTGCTGGTCAGTCATTTCAGTCATGTCTGACTCTCCGTGACCCCATTTGGGTTTGTTTGTTGTTGCTGTTTTGCCAAGATACTGGAGTGATTTGCCCTTTCCTTCTCCAGCGACTGAAGTAGGAGCTCTTATTAGCCTCATTATACAGATGAAGAACTGAGACTCAGAGAGATTCATCGACTTGCTCAGGGTCACGCAATTAGTGTCTGAGCAGGGATTCAAACTCATGTCTTCCCGATTCCAAGCCCAGAACTCAACCATGTAACTCATAAAGACCATCCCTTTTGCCTAAAATAGAAATTGTCCAACTTTATGGTCTGAGACCATAAAAATTATTGAAGACTGCTCTCTGCCCTCAGCGCCCCCTCCCCGCCCCAGAGCTTTTGTTCATGTGGCTTATATCTCTCAATATTTACTATGTTAGGAATTAGTCACTTCCTCACCTAATATGCCAGAGGTCTGCCTCTGGGTGTCTTAACATTACGTGAAGACCAAAGTCATACAGAGACTTTTGTTTTACTTACATTGTGCCTTTAATGGATCTTCTGTCTTTCTGTCTTCACAATCTTTCTATCTCCACAATATCTCTTACATCTGGCCCCTATCCACTCACATTATATCCATTAGAGTTCAATCCCTCGTCACCTCTCACCTAGATTATTACAACAGCCTCCTAACTGGTCACTCCGCCTCAGTCTCTCTCCCACTCCAGTCCATTCTCAGTACTTCTGCCAAAGAGATTTTCCTTAAACACAGATCTGACCTTAGGATTCCCCCAA
Source organism: Trichosurus vulpecula (assembly GCF_011100635.1). Classification (NCBI taxonomy): domain Eukaryota; kingdom Metazoa; phylum Chordata; class Mammalia; order Diprotodontia; family Phalangeridae; genus Trichosurus; species Trichosurus vulpecula. The sequence goes on from NC_050573.1 coordinate 520,495,589, forward strand.
GAACCAACTCCCTATTGCCACTAAAATAAAATGCAGACTTTTCAGTTTGGCTCTTAAAGTCCTACATAACTGGGTCCGAACCTACCTTTCCAGCCTCGATGGATATCACTCTGTCTCTTGAATTCTCTAATCCAGGTAAACTGACATTCTCTCTCTTCCTCGCTTAAGACATTTCATCTTCTACCTACGAGCCTTTGCATGACCATCTGCTATATCTGGAAGGAATTAATTAATTAAAGGAGCCATCCCTTGACTCACTCCTTAAAGAGGCCTATTCATTGAATGGACATTACCTCACTCGAAGTGAGTACATGAAAAGGCCTGACCTAAAAGGACCAGGGTCTCCCAATGCATCCTGGGCTGTCACCAATCATCCTGATGAATATCTGGTCACTGGACCCAGATGGTTCTGGAGGAGAAAGTGAGGCTGGTGACCTTGCACAGCCCTCCCTCAGTCAAATCAAGGTCAACTGAGAGTCATGTCATCATTTCCCTGATGTCATGGTCCTCTTCAAAAACAAAGGACAAACACAGTCACAACAGCAACAGCAATATCTGGAATCTACTCTTTCTCTCCCTGCCCATACCACCCCACAGTTTCCTCCTTCCTTTAAAACACAGCACAGACACCGTCTTATACATGAAGCCTTTCCTGGTTTTCTTCCCCTCCCAAATACTAGTCTCCGCTCCCAAACAACCTTGTATCTATGTTTTTACACTGTATACATTTTTGTATATATTTATTATCTCCCCCATTAGAATGTAAGTTAGGTATCATTCTATTCCTTGTATCCAGAGACTGGCACATTGTAGGTACTTATTCAATACTTATTGGTTAATTTGCTGAAATGGAAACAATTTGACCAAGCCTGAGTGTAGTCTTTGTATGTGCTTCCAATGATTATCACATGCTAATTTAGATCCCCTTTATCTGAGGAGCCCTCTTATCACTCCTACTACACTGTAAGGGCAAGAATTAGATCTTATTGAACTTTGTGGATCTTATCTTTGTACCTTTCCGAGTGACTAGCACGATACGTGACATTCAATAAGCCCTTAATAAATGGCTCTTGAAGGAATGAATGACTGAGAGTCTCCAACACTACTTAGGTCTTTGGTCCTGAGCAAAACACTTCAGTACTCAGTGCTTCCATTTCTCCATTTCTAAAATAGGCGTGATAATATTTACACTCTCTTCCTCGCAGAATTTTAAGGAAATTACTTGAGAATCTTAAGTGTTATTAGTACAGTGTCGCCCTCTGAATTTCCGTCGTGGAAAGAACAAGATGCAAAGAAGTGTGAAAGAGGTGTGAGGAAACCCTGTGTTAAAATATCTCTTTGTAAAAGTGTTCTGTTCCAATGCTCTTGTACCATTTCAAGGGGGGAGAGTTTCTATTCCTACGAGATGCAAGTTTTTGGGTCAAAGCAGGTTACAAAATGCTGAAGTGGTAGAACCAAGTAAATAAACCTATTTAATGCTAATATAACATGAATTGTGGTATATCACCCATGGGCACCGAATCCTCTAGGGGGCTAGTGAGTGACAGCAGAAGGTGACTAACTGCCACAGAAGTTTTGAATGGAAAATAGCATTTGTGAGGAAATGTGGGGTAGAGAAACAGTGGGCTTTGTGGTCTTTCCATTCTCCTCAAGAACACAGGGGCTCATTGCTTATCCCATATAGAAGGGGTTTTTAAGAGGAATCCATGGTTAGATTTCAGGGGATCCCTAACTTGGATGGGAACCAAATAAATCTTTATTTTCACTAAACTCTAACTGAAACTTAGCATTTCTTTCAGTTGTTTAAAAACATTATTATAAGAAGGGGCCCATGGACTTCACCAGACTGCCAAAAGGGGATCCATGACACACACAAAAGAAGCCCTGCTTTAAGAGGAACACATGTGGCCTTTCTTTGGAGGATGAAAGAGTTGTCCCTTCCAGGATCCAAAAGAAAAGCACAGGGGAAGGGAATTAAAACAAGGATAATGTCAAAACTAATCAGGAGTGTTAAGAAGGTAAATTAGACAAAGCATCATGAATTAGAACAGGAAAGGATTTCAGAGGTCAGGTCCAGCCCTTCATTATTTTATTATTGTTCAGTTGTGTCCTACTCTTCCTGACCCCTTTTTGGGGTTGTCTTGGCAAAGACACTGGAGTGATTTGCCATTTTCTTCTCCAGCTCATTTTATAGATGAGGAAACTGAGGCAAACAGGGTAAAGTGACTCGCCCAGAGTCCTACAGCTAGTAAGTATCTGACTCCAGATTTGAAGTTAGGAAACTGAGTCTTTCTGACTCTGGCCTGGCACTCTGTGCACTATGGCACCACCTAGCTGCGCACCCTTCATTATGAAGCTTAGGAAACATGGTTGGAATCCTGGCTCTGTTACTTACTTCCTGTACAACTCTGGGTAAATTTCTTTCCTGTGGACTGAGAGAGTACACTTGGCCAGGGTCCCACAGGTAGTAAGTATCTGCACCAAAATTCTAACCCAGGTCCTCTGACATTAAAATGTTATTATAAATTTCAGAAGTGTATAGCAAGATGAGGAAGGTGGTGCAGTGCAAAGAATGACAAACAGCTGGGTTCACATCTAGCCTCTGACACTTCTTATGTGACTGTGAGCAACCTCTCTGAGCAACATTTGTTCACATTGTCTGGTGCATAGAATACTTTTTTTAATTGATGCCTTTTGTTGCTACATCATAATCATTTCCAGATATACTCCTTCCTCTCAACCACTACCCCAGTGAGCCTTTCTTTTTAACAAAGAAAATAAAAAGCTAAATAAAGCCAGCTGACACTGACCATGCATAACCATGGGCTGTCACCTGGAGTCCCCCACCTCTCCAATGAAAGGACAGTAGTGCTCTTCCTCCTGTCCTCAGGGGCCAGAAGTCATTATTAGAATTGCATAGGTTATCTATATCAAATAGCTTGTCTTCTCAATGAGAGGAGAGAGGAAGAAAGAATTAGGAACTTAAAATTTTTTAAATGTTAAAATTGTTTTTACATATAATTGGGAAAATAGAATACTAAAAAATATTAAACAGAATTGAACAGGTTCTAGGCTTTGTTTTGTTGGGTTTTTTGCTGTTTTAATTTACATTGTTGTAGTCTCTGTTTTCATTGTTCTGTTTACTTCACTCTGCATCAATTCATATAAATCCTCCAATATTTCTCTGAATTCCCCATAGTAAATGTCGTGATACAATAATATTCTATTATATCAATAAACTAAAATTTTTTAGCCATTCTCCACTTCAAGAAGATTTAAAAATAGAGTTGGAAAAGTAGTTTGGCACCATATTATGAAAGCCCTTAAATGCCAGGCTGAGGAGTTTGGCATTAAGTCACATAGCAATGGAAAGCCATGGAAGGTTTCTGAGCTGGGGGAGTTATATCATCAAAGCAGTGATCTACAGAGAAGCAATCATGTGTATGATGAATTGGAGCAGGGAAGAGACAGTTGTGATAGGGACTAGTTGGGGGGCTGCAAGATGACCTCTGACCAGCCCTAAATCTATGAGCCCAAGATGCAATGGAAGAAAAAATGGTTACCAGTTCACTCACCACTACCTCAGCCTCCCACAGCCACACTACGGAAAAGGACCCATTCACTGGTGAAACTTTTCATCGCCGCACATAGCTCTTTTGTCCTCTAGCACATCGGTGGAATCTTACATCAAGAAACTGGTCAAAATCAAGGCTAGCTGGATAGCATTGTCTTTGGGAAATAATACTAGGAATGTGCCCCAGTAAGTAGCGTCAGCTTCATCATTTGCTAAAGTGCCACTTGTCTCAATGAAAATTGCCATTCCCTCTTGCCTCAGGTTGCAGCACTGATGCTAAAACTATGTCAAGCCAAGACACTGAGAGCTGTTCAAATATAAGTACTAGCAAAGAAAAGTATCCAACCTAGAAGGAAAGCAGTTGGAAAAGTACCAAGGCTTTGAAAGGTCAATATCCACCATCATGCAGAGATTGTGGTGCCATCGCTGGACAGAGAATCGATGGGAACAAGATAAGACAAGACCAGATAAGGAGGGAAAGGGCAAGGTCTGTCATCCCCCTCAGAATTTAGATCAGATTTCGAAGAGTTCAGAGATTTAATAGCTAAAATCCAACGACCTGGGACTCTTGAAGGGAATTTAGCTTATGTGGGTTGAGAAGGCTATCAAGAATGAATTCTAATGATTCCAATTCTAATGAGAAAGAAAAGAAATGAAGATATCAATCTGTTTGAACAGAGCTCATCAGTGAACAGATCCTAAGAGTCCACACATAGAAGAGAGGGTAGCAAAGGCAAGGAACTAGGGATGAATAAAATAATGATAGCTAAAAATAGTTAGCATTTATATAGCGTTTCATGCATTTGCAAAGCACATTGTAACAATTATGTCAATCCTTGCAAAAATCCTGTGAGGTAGATTGTATTATCGTCCCCATTTTACAGTTGCAGAAACTATAGGTTAAGCCATAGAGGTTTAGTGACTGGCTTATACAGCTATTAAATGTCTTAAATAGGATTCAAACTTGGGCTTTGCCAACTCCTAAGTATCAGGAATGATAGATGTAATATGAAATGTAGCTTTCAACGAATACTAAACACAAGAAAAGGGGCTTTTAAAAATATGTGTGTTGAGATCAAAAGAAAAATCAAAAAAGGGTAAAGACATCTTGTCCCTAATTGCCTTTCTAATCCCATTCCCCACAGTGGCTGTTCCAAATTTCTTCTCTTCTCAAAACTCTAATTTCTTCTCTCTCAGCAAATGATCTTGCTTATTTCAGTGAGAAAACTGCAGCCATTTATTGTGAGTTTCCCCCATCTGTCCTCCATAAATCAAAAAAAAAAAGAACCTCTCAACATCCTTGCCTGTTCTCTCCTCATTTGCTCCAGTCTCAAGTCCTTCTTGCCAAGTTTGTCCCTCAACTTATGCCCTTGACACTCTCTCGTGTATCCTTCAGATTGCGCCATCCATTATCTTATCTCTGTCATCATCAGGTGCTCCCTGTCTCTTTCTCTGGCACCTACTTACATGCTCAGGTCTCTTCCCAAACACTTAAAATCCCTTCCCTTCACCCTGCCATCCCATCAAGCTATAATCCTGCATCATGACTCCCTTGCCACATTCCTAGAAAGAACTGTCCACACTCATCACTTCCAATTCATCACCTTCTCATTTCTCAATCCCTTGCTATTTGACTTTGGAGCCCACGAGTCTACTGAAACCCCATTCTCAAAAGTTGCAAATCATCGGATCATAGATTTGGAATTGAAAGGGGCCTAAAAGTGATTTAATAATAGTCAAATCTACTGACCTTCCCAATACTCTTCCTCCTTGATCTTCCTGCAGCCTTCCACTTTGTCCACCATTCTTTTGTTCTGGGTGAGTTCACCTAAATCACTCTTTTCTGTATCTTTTCTTACCTGTTTAGGAATCACCCCTCACTCTAAACTTCCTATAATGGAGAATCATCCTTCCTCCACCCCTATATGTGGTGTCCCACAAGACTCTATCCTTGACACTTTTCTTTTTCTCTGCACTCTCTCTTATTGATTTCAATAGCTCCCATTGGCTCAAATTATATATCTATATATCAAGCCCTAATATAACTCCTGAATTCCAGTCTCACACTTCCAGCTGCATGCTGGACATCGCCAACTGGATGTTTGTCTCATCAGCACCTCAAACAATATTTCCAAAATGAAACTCCAGTCTCCTTCCCAAAACCCTCACCTCTTTGAGACTTGCCCATCTCTGTCAAGGGTACCACCTTGCTTCAATGAATCCGTGATTTGATCCATGTGTACACCCCCTCCAATGATTCAAATCACAAATGATCCATGCCCTCTTCTTATGTGGGACCTTTGCTCATGTGTCCCCCTAAATCCTCCATAGCAAATTCTTACAACATGCTAGGAGCTTTTTCCTACATCTCTTGAGATTGATGAATATCACACATATCGGTTACCATTCACTCTTGCCACAAGATCAGCTTATCTTCTTTCCTAGGTTTCCATTTTCCAGCATCCTTTTCACTACTTCTCATGAGTAATTCAGGGTTGGTAATATGTTGCAGAGGTGGTACAGTGCACAGAGGACCAGGCCTGGAGTCAGGAAGACTCATCTTCCTAAGTTCAAATCCAGCCTCAGACCCTTACTAGCTGTGTGACCCTGGACAAGTCACTTCAACCTGTTTGCCTCAGTTTTTCATCTGCACTTAAGAAGGAAATGGCAAGCCACTCCAGTGTCTTTGCCAAGAAAACCCCAAATGGGGGTCGCAAAAGGTCAGACACAACTGAAATGACCAAACAACAAAAATATGTCCCAGCCTTGTCATGACTGTCATGCTCCCCGAAAGGCAATAGATAATTGCTATGAATTGAATTTGTGGAGCTTCACCATTCTCTGCTCTGGAGTCAGGAAGACTTTGGTTCAAATCCAGCCTCATAAACTTACTAGCTGTGTGACCTTGAGTTAATCACTTAACCTTGGTTGCCTCAGTTTCCTCGACCGTAAAATGTCAGTAATTATAGTACCTCCCTCTCAGAGTTGTCATGAGAATGAAAAGTAATATTTTTAAATGCTTGGCACGTAGTTGGCGGTATATAAATGTCAGCTATCATATTGCTACAGTTGTTGCTGTTATATTATAGACATGCACATTTCCCAGTCTCTCAGCTGCTTGGTATGGAGTGGCTTTCCATCCAGCCGCCATCTTGAGGACCACTAGCACCTTGACGAATGAAGATTTTGGTGACAAACAGGAAACAAACAAGTACCATACCCTATTGGTTTCTGTCAGAGCTCTTCTAAGCTAGTCACAGCATGTTGCTGGGCCTTCTTCAGTCTGTCTCTCAGTCAAGGGACATAATGTGCATAGATGCCTACCACGTCATCCTCTCCAAAAAAATCAATAGGCAAGGGTAGCCTTCACCCACACTTCAGGAGGTATGCACTCAGCCCTGTGGCATCACTCCTGGTGGCATTATACTCATGCACTTGAAATGCCACATATTCATTCTACTGGTCCAGGCCCTAGGATTCCAACCATATTCATCCATATTCAATTAAAAAGCTCATCCCATTTGTGTTCTTAAGAAGGCAAGGTAAAGCCTAGACTTGATTCCTATCCAAAGCAACATTCTCTTGAATAGTTTGTTCTCAAAGTCTATTCCTTGGTCAGAATGAATCCTTTCACAGAATCCATACTCAGAGAAATAGTTCTCCCAGAATACTTTAACCACTGTAGAAACATTCTGGTTCCTGATTGGATATTTTCTGTGCTTACTTAGGTGAAATAGCCAATTATTCCTAAGATATGTCCTATGTTCTTAATATTGCCTTATAGGAAAAAAAATGAGCGTATACAAACTCCTAATGCTTGCTGGTATTTTATACTCTAAACATGCAGCAGGAGGAGGCAGCACTTTCCTTTGAACACATTAGATGCAAGCCTTGTGCTCCTTGCACACACCTATTGACATTTGGGGCTATTGTAATCTAGTTTTTGCTGGCTCAGTGTGTAGCATGGTGGAAGGAGTTCTGAATTGAAATTCAGAGAAACAAGGTTCATATCTCAGCTTTATGCCTTACTATATTGTGATCTCTGGCAAATTACTCAGTCTCTCCTGGCCCCTGCTTCCTTATCTGTAAAATGAAGTAGAATGAGATGACCTTTGAGTTCCCATCCAGCCTCCAATCTATTATCCTATGATCTGATTTCTTTTGGCTCAAATGTTTTTGTATCATTGTATAGAGTTGTCATGGTGTTAAGAATAAAATGCCTTGGGTAGGGCACCAATTGTTTCCTGGTACTTTGTGAGAGATCAATCATTCCATTGCACAGTTCAAACTCTTGTCATTGTCTGGACGATAAGGTGCTCTCAAGGTAATGAAGCTTGAGTCCTCTGCTCCTTGGCTTGTACCACTTCCCTCAGTCCTTCCTTAACCATTTGCTCCCACTGTCAGTCATTGAGAGACAACCGAACCAAAGAGGACTCACTCATTGAAACCAAGTATACAAACACCAATGACATAGAAATCCCAAAATCTCAGCTTGACTGTGGCCCTTTTCCCTGGATTTCATAGATAGGTTTTGTCTCTGCTGGGGTGTCTCCACAGCTTGATCTCACAAGGTCTGTGGGACAGAACATTTGCATCTGCATAATTCTCCCCTAGCCAATAGCATGTACTGAATCATAGCTGACCTGTGCTGCTTCCTAGTTCTAGTGATAGTTGAAATACGGGGTCAGTGTGCAGAGCTTCATGGCACAGACCTATAATCCCTACTGCTAGGGTTGTTGAAGCTGATGGATCACTTAAACTCAGGAGTTCTAAGCTACAATGAGCTAAGCTAATCAGGTATCAATACCAAGTTCAGCACAAATATGGTGAGTCCCCAGGAGCATTTGAATGACCAAGTTGCCTCAAGGGTGAACTGGCCCAGGTCAGAAATGGAGCAGATGAAACTTCCTATTACTGAGTGGCCACTGCACTTCTAGATTAGAAGAGAAGAAGAAAGGGCAGGGGAGAAAGGGAGAAGGGAGGAAGAGAAGAAGAAAGAAAAAAGAAAAAGAGGAAGGAAAAGGGGAGGAAGGAAGGAAGGAAGGAAAGAAGGAAGGAAAGAAGGAAGGAAGGAAGGAAGGAAGGAAGGAAGGAAGGAAGGAAGGAAGGAAGGAAGGAAGGACAGAATTGTTGTTTTCTACCCATACTTGAACTTTAGTTCCCTAACATAGTCTTTGAACTTCTCAGTGACCACTTACTTCAAAGCCAAAAACTCTAGCGTGGTATATCTATCAAGTCTATGGTATATCAACTGGCAAATTCAGTGGGTTCTTGTGACCGTCACTCTCTTGGAAAAACACTGTCATGAAGCCTTTCAGTTAGCATTCAGGACAAAGGCCTTTCTCAAGTGAATAGATCAACAGTGATGTGAACATCAGGCAGTTAACTGAATCTCTAGCCCAGGGGTTCTTAACCTTTTCCACATCATGGACCCCTTGGGCAATCTGGTGAAGCCTATGGCCCCCTTCTTAGAAAAAATGTTTTTAAATGCGTAAAATAAAATACCTAGGATTACAAAGGAAATCAATTATATTGAAATAGTTATCAACATTTTTTCTTAAGTTTACAGAGCCCAGGTTAAGAACTACTGTTCTAAAGGCTTGCTCACATTTCTCACTCCAACAGTCTCCAAATTGTTTCACAGAGTTCAGGCCAAAGTGACTTTTCTTCCCCTTTTTGTGGTTCTTCTCAGTATTACCATAAGTGAGAACATTGAGCTGTTTAGCAATAGCAATAAAGTGCTCTAAAAATTTGTGATAATAGCTACCAAATCCAAAAAAGCTTTAATTCTCAAAGGTTCTTTGTATATGGCCAGGTAAGGAGTGTTTCTAGCTTCTCTGGGTCAGTACTCACTCCTTGTGACCTACATACTTGACAAAGGCTCTGCAAAATTGGCATTTGTCGATTCACAGCTTCAGGCCAGCTTCTTCTAACTGATCTAACACTTTCATCAATCTTTCCTCCTGTTCTTCCAATATCTTTTTTTAAATCTTGGAAAGATAAGGTCATGCTTTGCTTTATTTTAATTGATTTGATTAATATCATCATTTTTCTAAGGATGTCAAATATCTCCTCCCCAACCCTCCCACCATATATACAGTACATGAATCTCCAGGGTTTTTGTTTCTCTTCAGCCCAAGATGTCAAAAGAAGTGGCAGAATGGTCTGGGGGTGATGGGGGAGGCAGCAGGCAGGGAGGGCAAAAGTAAAGAGCCCTAAAGTAGCATTGTGACTTCCTCTGTCTCTTAGCCCACAAATCTTCCCCTCCTTCCCAACAACAAGGCCAGGGTGCTCCAGAGCAGCTGATGCTGTTGGTATAAGCCCAATGTCTTTGCCAAGACAATGAGATATATTGCCCAATTAAATGCTATTAAAACTGACAATCTAAATGAAATGGATGAATATTTACCGAGATAAATAAATAAATAAATTGCTCAGATTAACTGAATAAGAAACAGAGGGCCTAACCAAATCTCAGAAAAAAAGAAATTGAATGAGCCATAAATAAGCTTTCAAAGAAAAATCCTAGGACCAGATGGATTTACAAATGAATTCTATCAAACGTTTAAAGAACAGTTAATTCCAATTCTACAAAAGCTCTTTGGAAAAAATAGGGAAATAAAGAATCCTACTAAATTCCTTCTATGATAGAAATACAGTCTTGATACCTAAACCAGATAGATTCTAAACAGGGGGAAAAAGACTATAGACCAATGATGAATATTGTTGAAAAAAATTTTAATATAAAACAAGCAAGGAGACTTCAGTAACACATCACAAAGATTATACCCTCTGATCAGACTGGATTTATGGTAGGAAGGCAGGACTGGTTCAATATTAGAAAAATTAAAAACACAATCAATCGTTTTAATAACAAAAATACCCAAAATGATGTCATTATATCAATACATGCAAAAAAAAAAACCTTTTGACAGTAATAATGCCCATCTCTCCTTTTGAAAAACACCACTCAAAATCATAGGACTAAATAGAATTTTTCTTAATTTGATTAATACCAGCTATCTAAAACCAAGATCCAACATTATCTGTAATAGGGATAAACTAGAGGCTTTTCCAATAATATCCAGGGTAAAACAAGGATGGCCATTATTACCATCATTATTTGATATAGTACTAGAAATTCCAGCTATAGCAACAACACACAGAAAAAATAGAGTGAATAAGAACAGGCAAAGGAGAAACAAAAGTAACATGATGATTTACTTAGAGAACCCTAGAGAGTCAACTAAAAAAATGTAGCTGAAACAATTAGCAACTTCAACAAAGTTGCAGGTTACGAAATACATTCACATAAATAATCAGAATTTCTGTTTATTACCAGCAAATCCAGTAAGAAAAGACAGAAGGGAAACTCCATTTGAAATAGCTACAAAACTATAAAATACTTGAAACACTGGCCAAGACCTACAAGGAACTATTTGAATATAACTATAAAATGCTCTTTACTCAGAGTGCAGATTGGGACTTTTATTTCAGAACACAATCAGTGCAGGAGTCTGTTTTGCTGGACTAAATGTGTATATAACAGGAGTTTTGTTTTTCTTTCAGGGTAGGTGAAGATAGTGAGAAAAGGATAATTTTTGTTGGTTGATAAAAATTTTAATTTAAAAAAGGAAAATTACTTGGATCAGAGAGATTTTTCAAAATTTGAAGAGAGGTCTGTATCTTTGGATTTCTGTCTCTAAGCAGAAGGTTTTAGAATTTAGTTAATAAATTTATTGCTGACAGACAATGGCCCACCCAAAATTAAGAATGAGATCTTCCAGATGCGCTGACACTTCCATGTAGTTTGTATCTGCGTACCACATTCTCCATAATCCTTTTTTTTAAATGACAGGTATCCCTGAGATACCTTGGAGCTTATATTCAAACAGGTGGAATCTAGCTGGGCAGATGGAAGTAGTCTTCTCCTTATCTTCCTCTGCCATAGGAATCTGATAGTAATTTGATTCATAAATACAAAACTGAAAACCATTGGCCATGAAAGATATCTTGAACTCTTGTCATGATGTAATGACAGCCTCTCACTCTCTAATTAAAAACTCAATAACCTATAAACACTGCACTTTTCCCATTTTCTCTACCATCAATCTAGATAATTCATGGGGACTAATGATTCAATGATAATATTACTTACCAATAATTCATCTTTTCAGATGATTGGTCATGTCTTCAATCACAGAATAATCTTGTGAATTTGCTTTCGAGAAATTCAAGGGTCAGTAAGGTGGATTTTGTGGGCTGCTCTCTGGTCATACCCCACATATGCAATGAGTCTATTTTCTGAGCCTTTTCTCAATGGATCTTTCTATTCTTCAGGAAGTCAACAAAGTAAGACTTCACTGCATTCACTCCTCAGCTGGAGGAATCAATGCTTTTGTGATGTTTTCTGCCGCTACCTGTGTCTATCTTCTTGTGAGCTGCATAAGTACATGGATGGTCAAGGAGTTCTGGTTGCATGTCCCACCCTGCTTCCAGTATCATTTTGATTCCAGTAATATTTTGAATAAGCTATAGTTGGTCCCATTCAACATTCATATTCCAGAGAAATTTGTTTCATGTACACAAACAAAAGCCAAAGTGTCTAATTTCTTGTTGATACCAATGACTTCTGTAGCAAACTTTAGACATCACTCTGATGTCACTCATGTATATCCTTGTCTATCCAGAGTTCTAACCCTTTTATAGTCTATAAAGACATTTTTCTCATGTGTCTCTAATAAAATGACAGGAACACAATGACTTAGGATCCACTGTCCAGAACAACAAGAACGCTCTACATTTCCATTCTTAACAATCAACCCTCCCAGAGGTCTTCTGAGTCTAGGTGGGATAGACCCATAAACACCTGGGGATGAAATCAGGATAAATTTTGGGGGCTCCATGGTAATTCCTATTCCTGGCACTATCCTCATTTCCCAAAAGTAGTTTCTTAGAATTTAGCTTCTGAAACACTAACACCAGGCTCTCCTCTCAAATGTACCCAGTTCTCGAATAGTCATCTAGACCACAATCATATCTGAAGATGTTTCTTTTGGGCTCTTCAGATCTAGGTCCTCACGTGTGGCCCTTTGACTGAATCTAAAAAAGGTTCACCTGTGAGATTTGGATTCAGTCAAAGGGCAGCACTTGAGGACCTAGAGGGCCACATGTGGCCTCCACGCTGCAGGTTCCCCTCCCCTGGCCTAGCTATCTGATTTCTCCCTTAATGCCAGCTAGTTGTGTCAATTCCGATGGCTTAGCAGACCTGTGACCACTTGCTCCAGTTTGTGCTTGTCCACTTCTCCTTTCACTATGGTAGACTGTCAACCTACAGCACAAATTCATAGGGCTTCTCACCTTTGTGTTCAATAGTGGTAGTGAGCAGCTTAGCATAAGCCTACTGCACCTCCCTACCCCTTCTTAAGTGTGTCTCTAGCTTTGGCATAGATTCCTGCCATAAACTTTAGGACTTGCAGCCTTCAAATTCTTCACAAATGTAAAAGCTGGCCCTTTAATGCGGTGACTTATTCCTTTTTTTCTACATAGTTTCTTTCCAGCACTACATTGCTTCGGGTGATAAATAAACCAAACTTCTAATGATTCTTTGCCAAGGGAACATGGGTCCTTTCCCGAGAAGTTTTTTAACTTAGAAACTTATGATGGAGAAGATACAGACTCATCACCATCTGTCTCCTCATACAGGTTAATAATTATTTCACAGTAGCAGCTAGGTGGCGCAGTGAGTAGAGCACTGGTCCTGGAGTCAGGAGGGCCTGAGTTCAAATGCGACCTCAGACACTTGACACACTTACTAGCTGTGTGACCTCGGGCAAGTCACTTAACCCCAATTGCCCTGTCTTTCCCCCTCCAAAAAAAAAACAAAGAAAATTTTAAAAGATTACTTCCTATTTCCCCACATTTTTTATATTGTCCTTCAATACATATACAACACCCTTATTTTTACTCTTGGGAAATAGTCCTAGAATTTAAAGCCCTCTCTGTTTCTATGCCCACTACCTCCTTCTGACCTCCATTTTGTTTATATTCTAGTTTAAATCGTATTAAATAGGGCAATAATGAAGTTCACATCCAAAAACAACACACAATATCATGAAGTAATGATAAGCTGTAAAACATTCAAGAAATTGCTCATTAGCAACACCATCTGATAAGGCATGCGATGGCAATGCCAAATGCAATTAAGCAGCAGTGAAGATTAACAGCAGTCAATAGCACTGTGGGCAACAACACATTGACAGTCACAATGTATCATGTGTGATGGATCTGGGTTCCTTTCCGTCATTCTGGATCAGTCAGAGAAGGGCATTCCAGTGGGGGAAAAGATCAAATCCTAGATAGACTATAAAGTGCTTCTAGTGGTGAAAGATGTTTAAAAGATTCAAAAATTAAAATAAAAAACTATTTTAGTGAAATGAAAAAAAATTCTAGCTGAAAGAAAATAGCCTTAAGCTCGAAACTCCCAGAATTCCAAAAATTTACATTCCAGTGGGTGAGCTCCCATATGTAAAGGGGGGTATTTTTCCTATCTACTGGTACAGTTGCTTTTACATTGGCAACATAGAGGTTGAGACAAGACTGAAATAGCTACTCAGATGGTGTTCTGAGAAGGTAGCTTCTTTAGCCTCCTTCCTCTGCACATGTGAGAGCAAGACCCAGACTCTCCAAGTCTGCAGTCTCCTGCTGGTCCCCTCCTCACATGCACAGATGAGACTTGGAGGGGTCCCATGACCCCCAGCCTGCCTGTTAGTGTTCCAGCCTGGATTCAGTCTATTCTAAGAGTATGAGTACATGCCAAATAATCCTTCATAACCTATTTAGGTCATGCCCACTCCCATCCCATTGAGCTTGTAATCTTCTCACCAATGTCATGAGACCTGAAGGATTACTCACTGACATATTTACTAAGCAAAGTAGAAAGTGCTAGATACAACATTAAAACTGCAGAGCTGAGCTCAGCCACTCTTAGTAGGGTCTGTACTTTTGATTCTCCCCTCCCCCATAACCCTGAATTTTGCATCTGGTTCTCACGTACACACCTGAGTAACTCTTAAGGGAAGCACTCTTCAGTGCCCTACTTTCAAAGTACCACAAGGAAAGAAGAAAATCATTTCACTCTTATCCTGCTCCTTACCCTGAGCTGGGGGAAAGCTCTCTACTTCGGGACTCTGTAATACCTGCTCCAAAATCCTATCCGCCAGCGAAACAAAGCTGCCACCAGATAACTCAGCCAGCTGCCCCAAGAAATGTGATCCTTGAGTGTTATCTCACATTTCTTCCTACATGTCTCTGGCATAGTTCTTTTTTTTTTTTTTTTGGAGTGTCAGCCAGAGGATTTTATTTTATTTTTTTTATATTTTTTTAATTTAAATTTATTTATTTAACATATTTGGTTTTCAGCATTGATTTTCACAACAGTTTGAATTACAAATTTTCTCCCCATTTCTACCCTCCCCCCCACTCCAAGATGGCATATATTCTGGTTGCCCTGTTCCACAGTCAGCCCTCCCCTCTATCACACCCCTCCCCTCTCATCCCCTTTTCCCTTCCTTTCTTGTAGGGCAAGATAAATTTCTACGCCCCATTGCCTGTGTATCTTATTTTTTAGTTGCATGCAAAAACTTTTTTTTTGAACATCTGATTTTAAAGCTTTGAGTTCCAAATTCTCTCCCCTCTTCCCTTCCCACCCACCCTCCCTAAGAAGTCGAGCAATTCAACCTAGGCCACACATGTATCATTATGTATAACCCTTCCACAATACTCATGTTGTGAAAGACTAACTATATTTCGCTCCTTCCCAACCCATCCCGCTTTATTGAATTTTCTCCCTTCACCCTGTCCCCTTTCCAAAGTGTTTGTTTTGATTACCTCCACCCCCATCTGCCCTCCCCTCCATCATCCCCCCTTTTATTTTTTTTATCTTCCTCCCTCTTCTTTCCTGTGGGGTAAGATACCCAACTGAGTATGTATGGTATTCCCCCTCAGGTCAAATCTGATGAGAGCAAGGTTCACTCATTCCCCCCTCATCCGCCCTCTCCCCTCCTCCCACAGAACTGTTTCCTCTTGCCACCTTTATGCGAGATAATCCACCCCATTCTATCTCTCCCTATCTCCCTCTCTCAGTATGTTGCTCTCTCATCCCTTAATTTCATTTTATTTCTTTTAGATATCTTCCCTTCATCTTCAACTCACCCTGTGTCTGCTCTCTCTCTTTTACATATATATATATACATATATATATATACACACACACATATAAACACACATATATATACACATACATACACATACATACATATACACATAGATATATACATGCATACACATTCACTTATATATATACATAAACATATATATATATATATATATATATATATGCATATTCCCTTCAACTACCCTAATACTGAGGTCTCATGAATCATACACATCATCTTTCCATGTAGGAATGTAAACAAAACAGTTCAACTTTAGTAAGTCCCTTGCAATTTCCATTTCTTGATTTCTTGATTACCTTTTCATGCTTCTCTTGATTCTTGTGTTTGAAAATCAAATTTTCTATTCAGTTCTGGTCTTTTACTGAGAAAGCTTGAAAGTCCTCTATTTTATTGAAAATCCATATTTTGCCTTGGAACATGATACTCAGTTTTGCTGGGTAGGTGATTCTAGGTTTTAATCCTAGCTCCATTGACCTCTGCAATATCGCATTCCAAGCCCTTAGATCTCTTAATGTAGAAGCTGCCAGATCTTGGGTTATTCTGATTGTGTTTCCACAATACTCAAATTGTTTCTTTCTGGCTGCTTGCAGTATTTTCTCCTTGATCTGGGAGCTCTGGAATTTGGCGACAATATTCCTAGGAGATTTCTTTTTGGGATCTATTTGAGGAGGCGATTGATGGATTCTTTCAATTTCTATTTTGCCCTGTGGCTCTAGAATATCAGGGCAGTTCTCCTTGATAATTTCTTGAAAGATGGTATCTAGGCTCTTTTTTTGATCATGGCTTTCAGGTAGTGCAATAATTTTTAAATTATCTCTCCTGGATCTATTTTCCAGGTCAGTGGTTTTTCCAAGGAGATATTTCACATTGTCTTCCATTTTTTCATTCCTCTGGTTCTGTTTTATAATATCCTGATTTCTCATAAAGTCACTAGCTTCCACTTGCTCCAATCTAATTTTTAAAGTAGTATTTTCTTCAGTGGTCTTTTGGACCTCCTTTTCCATTTGGCTAATTCTGCCTTTCAAGGCATTCTTCTCCTCATTGGCTTTTTGGAGCTCTTTTGCCATTTGAGTTAGTCTCTTTTTTAAGGTGTTGCTTTCTTCAGTGTATTTTTCAGTATTTTTCGGGTCTCCTTTAGCAAGTCATTGACTTGTTTTTCATGGTTTTCTCGCATCCTTCTCATTTCTCTTCCCAATTTTTCCTCTACTTCTCTAACTTGCTTTTCCAAATCCTTTTTGAGTTCTTCTATGGCCTGGGGCCAGTTCATGTTTTTCTTGGAGGCTTTTGTTGTAGGCTCTATGAGTTTGTTGTCTTCTTTAGGCTGTATGTTTTGGTCTTCTTTGTCACCAAAGAAAGAATCCAAAGTCTGAGACTGAATCTGGGCACGTTTTCGCTGCCTGGCCATATTCCCAACCAACTAACTTGACCCTTGAATTTTTCAGTGGGGTATGACTGCTTGTAGACTAATGAGTTCTATGTTCCACGTTTGGAGGGGAGGTGCCAGCTCTGTCAGACCCGCACTACTCCTTCCCCAAGAACCCCCAGTCCGGACTGGGCTTAGATCTTCAGCAGGCTGTTGCACTCCTCCTCTGATCCGCCACTTAATTCCTCCAACCAGGTGGGCCTGGGGCCAGAAGCAGCAGCAACTGTAGCTGCCCCACCTCCGCTGCCCCCGGGGCTGGAAGCCAAACCGAGAACTCCTTCCACTCCCGCAGCTTTTCCCACTAACCTTCTCCGCAGTCTTTGGTGTTTGTGGGTCAAGGGGTCTGGTAACTGCCGCAGCTCACATATTCAGGGCGCTAGGGGCCCCATCCACCCGACTCCAAGTTTGGTTGTTCCACGCTGCTCAGGCTGGGCTCTGCTCCACTCCGTTCCCAGCTCCCAGCTCCCAGCTCCGTGTGGAATAGACCTCACCCAGAGACCATCCAGGCTGTCCTGGGCTGGAGCCCTGCTTCCCTCTGCTGTTCTGTGGGTTCTGCCATTCTAGAATTGGTTCAGAGTCATTTTTTATAGGTTTTTGGAGGGACTTGGTACGGAGCTCACTCTAGTCTCTGCTTACCAGCTGCCGTCTTGGCTCCGCCCTTCAGCCAGCTCTGGCATATTTCTTTAGAATTCCTGCCAGCCAAGCTGCCAGAGCTACTGGGGCAACTTGTATGCTGCCATCTCTTACCCACAGATGCCCAGTCATCAGATAGTCCCCACAGTTTGGTGGTTGTTGACCTTCGTGCTCAAAGAGAACCAAAATGATATCACTATGTTGGGGTCAAAGTATAGTGTGCCCGACTGTGGCTGATCAGACCAAGGCTCTCCAACAGGTCAGGCACAAATAGTTCATATGAACATTTGAAGTGGAGGTGTCTCTAAATTTACCCCACAATTGGACCAACATAGGGAGAGACCTACAAAATACTGTTATCCTTTTTATGAACCCATCCGGGGCTCAAAGTTGGTCATGATCCTGACAGTTGCCCTTTATGAACTCCTAGTATTTCTCTAAACCTTTCTCTTTCATGCCTATAGGAAAATGTCAGGCACCTGTAGCTTGCAAAGAGCTACCACTACCAGTTGTTTCATTTGCATTATCTCCTTTGATGCCCATAATAATCTGATGACATGATACTAGGCTCATTCTCTTTCTATAGGTGAACTTATATGACTTGCCCAGTGTAACACACTAGTTATTACTTGAGACGGGATTTGAACCCCTATCTACCAGATACCAAGTTGAACTCTCTATCCATGATGCTATGCTTCCTTTAATTCTCCCAGCCACAAGTGTTCATAACTTTGTAGTCATCTTTGTCTCTTCCTACTTTCTTTCACTTACCACATCCATTTAGTTGCCAAATCCTGTCTATTCCCTTTCCACAGTATTTCTCCCAGTAATTCACTTACTCCCCCACCCCGCTTGTCTATTACCCTAACTTAAGCTGCCACCATCTCTTTCCCAAACTATTTTAATAACCTATTTTAATCTCCCTGCCTCCAGCCTTCCTCTTATAAAACCCATTCCCCACACAGCCTCAAAATTATTCTTCATGTTCTTCAGCCCGACAAGACAGACCAAGCCAGTGCATTGAGCAAAAATGTTCGATGGATCCCTATTATCCCTAGAATAAAATGCACACCCCTGTGTTTGGCATTCAAGGACCTCCACATTCTGGTCCCCAACCTACCTTTCCGGTTTTATTTCCCTCCTTTTCATGCATTGTTCATTTCAACCCAACCAAACTACCAGCTATTTTCATGCCTTAATATTACATCTTCCACCCTCATGGATGTTCTCAAGCCATCCTCCCCTCCCCCCTATACCTGGAATAGAATGCCTTTTCATCCCTATTTTTCATGATCTTCACCTTTTTCTGAGCTTATTTCTGTATCACCTCACCACAGAAAATGAGAGAAGTATCATTGCATGTGAGGAAATTCTGAAAATAAAAGAGTAGTCATAGTTGAGAGCATTTGGGTGAAGATCAGTGGAGAAAGAAAGAGAATGAGTGTAATCACAGAAATATACTATAGACCATGAGAATAAAATAAGGAAATAAATGAAGCATTCAGGATGCAGATCATAGGCTTGATACAGACCTATGATATAGTAGTAACAGAGGATTTAAATTATCTAAGCATCTCCTGGAGTCCTCTTTCTGCCAAAAGCAAGTGGGACTAATAAGTTCCTGATTTGCCTTAATGATAATTTTTTTAAAAGTTGTATTGATGGATTTTTTTATGCCATAGCGTC